>NC_056737.1:1499411681-1499506681 GCF_019279795.1 Protopterus annectens | reverse complement strand
TGTATACACACACATACATCTAGATGTTAAAGTACATTTACTGTACTGTTGAAAGATTGTGCTGGATGACATGTTTCTGGAGCCATCAGATGTATGTATATCTACCATGGCTTAGTGGTAATTCACATTGTCTACGGTGTGTTGGGTCCTGTATTTGAGCCGTGCAGACACTGTTTACTTTGTTGCTGGGCAGAACACGGACCTTCCGGTTACAGTGTCATACACTCATTTGGCTTCTATATTGCTTAATCTGTGTAGCTTACCCCTGCGCAAACCCGCGTACAACTGCTCAAAAGTTCCTTCATCACACTGTATCCAACGGGCCATATTCTGCCCAGCAACAAAATACACAGCTCCTGCAGGGCTCAAACCCAGGACACTGCACACCATAGACAAGGTGATGTTCTACTAAGTCATGCAAGATACCACTATATCCAATGTTTTCAGAAACATATCATCCAGTCCAGTCATGCAACAGTACAGAGAATGCATATTAACATCTAGATGTATGTCTGTGTACATATATAAATATCTACACAGATACAACATATGTATATATATATATATATATATATATATATATATATTTATATATATCTTTACATATATATATTTCTGACACTATATACATATATATCAATATATATATATGAATATATACATGCAAATGCCTGCATTGACACATATATGTGTCTACACCTATATGTCTACATATAAACAGTAAGTTACATATGTGAACACAGATATATATCTATGTAGGTATATACAGAAATAGTTATATATATATGTTAGCATATGTAACTTAGTTTAATATGTTATATATGCAGATACAGGTATATATATATATATATATATATATATATATATATATATATATATATATATATATACCTATATATATATATATATATATATATATATATATATATATATATATATATATATATACATACATACATATACATGTGACTACACATACACATGCAGTTATATGTACTGTAAGACACATAAGTAGAAGGTGCACACAATATGGAACAGTCACTAAGCCTACAGTTAACCCATGAATGACTGGACACTGTATGGGCCACCCATACAGATGACAATTATTCCCTGTAACATATAACCAAGAGAGGCCATAGGTAAAACACCACCCACAGGCTTGCAGACATGGAAATGTTTCATCATGTACTATTACAGTTCTATATGCCATGCCATATAGCTCTTCACACACTGACAACTATATAAACAGAGTAATGCAACTGTGAACCAGTTACAGTAATACAGTAGTCAGGAAAGGTTCACAGCTGTTGCTGTCCAGGCCAAGCTATTCACATTGTACAATAGGGAAGACAAACTGGGCCACAGGATACCTAACAATCAACAGTATGAAATGCAGGTGTATAGTTCAGCAGCCTCTATCTACACACTGTACAAACTCAGTAGGTGGTAAAGACGTCATCTGACCACATGGGTTGTAACTGCTACATAACATGGCATAACTGACACCATCACGAGCACACCGACAAACAAAGCAGTTTGTATGGCAGGGAGCAATGGTCCTTTGTCAACCAGATCCATGTCAGTAATGTATATATAGGTGAAGTATATGGTACTGTACATCCAGATACCTTAAGGCAGCTTAGCCCTGATACCCCCAGATTTTGTAGAAGCCTAGGTCATTTATGGTGCCCCCCAGACTCAATAATACAGGGCCATATACAACTATTACATACACTGGCCTCTGGAGTGCAAAAGGGCACACATGTATTGTGTAGGTTATGCCCACACATATCTGGCCTCAGCCCCACCATATGTGTGGGGGATACAACAGCAGTTCACTGATGGCAGCAATGGCAGTGTGATATACTCACAGCCCACTACAGAACAACCACCAACATCATGACATATGTGCAAAGCTTGGTATGTAGGTGATGGACAGAGGCTGGAATACAGTCACATATGTGGACAACTGTTGCCATACACTAAGTAAGGAGCTGGTGTTATAGGATAGTTGGTAACACACCCTCGGTCAGGGAATTGAGGTTATAAACAGTCATGGATGTAGCTATATACTGATAACACTCAACACACACACTGCCAGTGTAATATCTGACACAGGACCTCTGTGGTGGACAGACAAGACATGATAGGCATAGATCTGGCCAGCATGCGGATAGGCCCACAGTTGTGTGCTATGCAGACAGACTGCATTCCAAGGTAAACTAGTATGTACACTCACACCCTGTAACACCAGTACTATACAAAGCATAACACAACTCTAGTCACAGTCTGTCTGTAGTTTCTGATCCTCCTACAAATATGTGGCTGCCCTGAGTGTGTCAGTTCTCCTGTAAGGGGTAATTTAATCTGCTGTCGGTAGCACTGCTGCCCAACACAGGACAGATGACCATCACACAGAAAATGTAAAGGGACCACGCACACATGATGTGGGGATTTATAGTAGGTGGTTGCCATGACAGTGTTAATTGGGAGTAGTACACATGTGTAATCATGTATATCGGGCTATCTGGATAAGTATATGTACATATATTCCTACCATATGTCCTGGACATGAAGTGTAGCTCAACCCCAGCCCGTATCATCCCAATGTCATAGTTGAAGGGGATGTCAGGTATGTATAGCAGGTATACTAGTAGACTATTGCTACTTTCATTGGGATTGTCTTCACAGACATGGTGTGTGTGAGAGGTCACATCTGCTTATAACATGTGTGCCATTGGCTACTGACAGACATCCTAAGGACATCATTGTACAGTACCGCTGCAATCACGTAATGCCACTGTGGACTGCAGCAGAGGTATTGGCCAATATATGTGAAAAGTCTGACACACTCTGTACAGTCCAGAGGTATACACATAAGCCTTTAGTGCTACACATGTGTACCATGCCTGGCAATATGGATGTAGATGGCCATGTAGACGGGTATAACACATAATGACTGGTATATAATGTCCACCATAGGTCAAGCATTCACACACCCCTGTCTGGCCTGACACAGTATGACCACAGGTACAAGGATGTCATGGCCACATACTACCCAATAGATATTGACATCCATCTGCACTGCATCACACTGCCCTGTCTGACATACATGACTGTTAAGGGAGGTCTGGCAGCGATACATCTGGCTAGTATCTTCACATGACATCCCACTTGGTAAGTACACTAAGCTGCTAGGCATTTAACAATGCACTGTGCAAGCTGCAGGCAGACTGGCTCAACACTGGCCTACATCTCCTATGGGGGAATGCACATGTACCTGCATATAAAGCAGGCTCAACAGGAATGTCACAGCATAACTTAAGATACACCTGTATGAAAATGCATATCCACAACCAATGTGAACACAGCCACAGTCACATATGTTTAGTTAGCATGATATTACAGTATATGGACTATCTGTTCTACACCATCCTCATATGTGCCACTCACAGACTGACCCTGCATATACTGGCCTGCTACACAGTTTGGTCTGATGTCTGTCTGTGGTATGGGACACATGTGTGTATGGCCCTACAAACATGTACGCCAACAGAGTACCATACAGTGGAGCAGCATGTAACATCTGATAGGAGGGGAACTAGAACAATGACATTTACCACAGTCTGTACACAGGCTAAGGTACATATTAACAATACACACACAGTTGACATTCACCATAGGTACACAGAACTCAGTACTGTATGAACATCTACAGAATGTGCAGGTAATGTCATGAAATGTAACACCTACTGTACATAACATGTGTAGCAGTTGGATATATCAGTGGTTTATTCTCAGATATGATGACACTAATTATGGTGTACAGCACATATGGGCCACTTCATGCACGACATATGTCCAAAGGTTGACAGAGGTGTGGCTGGAAGCACATAACGCAGGGCCAATATTGACATGTTGCTGTGATAACGCATACAGTTACTGTTGTTACACGGTTTGTTGCAATATATGTCCTATGAGGAACATGACATCAGTGACTATCATGGCTTTCACCATCTACTGACTGCAATCCTCACACTACATTTTGCAGTCCACAGCTAGATGCTCCATGGGTGACACATGAAACCATGGACTCAACACTGCCCAGGCTGCGGATGACCCTGCAGATGGGGATTCCTCATAAACATGGAACTGACATGGCAGGTATTGAGACATGTATGACAGCCATATCCACACAAACACTGTTAAACCGACATTACTCCAAATGCAGTATAGCAGCACTTACAGTTTGTAGTCAGGTCAGGCACATCCCCCTCCTGTTTGTTACACTGTTTCCACAGTGAATGTTGTTAGAGGTAAACCCCAATCCATCTGAGATGCTGTTTGCCACGCGACAGATCTAGTTCCTGTTCACCGTGGATGAAAAGGGCTAACACCACCATGATGTTCCTAGATATTGGAGTATGTTTCCATACAATTGGCTATGGGAATATTACCACAGCTGTTTCACATGCAATCAGCTAGGGGAGGGTTGCCATTCATGAAAAGGCCATCAGCTGATCATGAGCATCACTTAAAATACACATGCTGCTGCCTAAGCAAAGCAGGTGTAGGTCTCCACATACACCAGAGAGGGGGTGGGAGAGGCAGACAGAGGCAAATACATGTCAGGGAGGGGTGGGAGGTAAAACTGAAGCATGTTTATGTCACACATCTACCAGCACAGGGAATCAATCCCCTGACAACTATGTAGTACTATCACAGTTTGATGCAGTTATTGGATGCGTCACATGGGTTACCTGTTGTGGAGTACTCAGAACATTTATGTGATGGTTAGTGACACATGCCTGTCTGCATGAACAGGTGCCAGTGTTAACACAGCCACATTCTCACAGGGACACACACACACTGACACACAAGGCAGGGCCAGGTGTATAACACATCGGTAGTGGGATTGCCACATCACATCACTGTGCAGGTATCACATGCATCACACAGGTCATATGGGGGCTGTATGAGGAAAGGGTATGGGGAGGTGTTTGACGTCAGATAGCATTCTGCAGTATGCCCATGGGGGTTGTAGGGAGTGTGGATGTGTACATATGCAGCATGCAACACACACACAAACACACAGGGTGCCAGTACTGACATGCATGGGTGCATGTCTTCATGGGTGTGTGGAGTTCGACTGTGCCAGATGGCTGTCCAAGGCTAGGCAATGGGTGTACCTTGGCATCAGGCCACATGACAATGGTCTGCATTGTGACTCAGGGATGTAGTGTCTGCATTTGCCCACACAGGTGGGTATTGTATCCCCCATCCAGTCACCTGGGTGACTATTGTGTGTGGCCAATGCTGTGGATCGCTTGCCATGTATGTCTTCCTTAGTCCATGACATGGACAGTGTCTTGGATGCGCACAACTCCCACATGCATGTGCAGTGACATGTGGAATTGTACCTGGGGTGTCCAGCCCATGTTGTGAACACAGATTATTATCAGATGTGCCAGTCCTGCCCACTTGTGCTGGGAACTGGTAATGGCCAGCAACTTTACCCTGCACTTACATTGAGAGCATGCTAACAGCATTCCCTGGTGTCAGTGGCATCTGTCCAAACAGGGCATGTTGTCAGGCATTGTATGACCATTGTGGGTCACATGTGATGGCACCACAGGTGGCACAGGTGTCCATTGGGGAACATGTGGAGGTGCACTGTCTGCACATGCGTGCTTATTGGACAGATGGACAGGGTGACATGCCATCTGTGGATCTCAGCTGTCACTCGATAGTTACTATCAGTGGTCAATATGCAGTGTGCTACCCACATATTGGCTGTTACCTAGGCATGTGTGTGTGTGTGACACATTGGTTGAGAGTGTACCCTGGGTAATACTGGGGTTACTAACTGTGATTGCTTGGCCTTGATGTCACATTTATGGGTATGGCTTTGCACCCCAGCCTCTCAGCCATTTCACATCTGTTAGCCCTGTATGGTGGACATTGTGATATATAGTAGGGTCACCATATAAGAAATATGCAAATCCCACTCCACATTGGCCACACAGTCACAACCACCTCTAGACAGGATACGGGTTACAAACACACACACACACACACACACACACACACACACACACACACACACACACACACACACACACACACACACACACACACACATGCACACCTGCCATGTTTGGAATTAGAATCACTACCTAACTAATTTATTACACTACAGCACTACGCAGTTATGGTACGCACCACTGATATTACTGGAGTAGTCTTTCCACTTGACACCTGTAACACTTAAGTCCTCCCGTGTGCATATAGCAGCACAATTGCTGAAGGTAGCGTCTGTACACATTGTAATGCGGGCAAAACTGCTGCATGTCTGTCAGATGTATCATAAGATAGCAGGTGTTTGATTCACAGTACTGCCATGTGTGTTTGCCTGTGTGACCATATATGCCACGTATGGTGGGGAATACATCTCAATTGTTACACACCCCTGTACACTGTTGTAGAGATCTGTACATATTGCAGTGTAGAAAGCAAGACATAGGCAGGGGTGGTGTGTGTATCACACACATGTTAGCTATCTGTATGTGCATGACATTTGTGGACTCTAGTGTGTGTGTGTGTATGTATGTATCACTGTCTGGTGCATGGAGTGAGGATGTATGCTACCATAGAAAACAGATAGGGCCCCTAACCCCTCAAGGTGATGCGATCAACTACCCTGTTGATGCTGTCAGTCTTAGGCATTACTGACTACCTGTACATGTTCATTCTCTGTGTTGCGTCACGTGTGTGCACAGTACTGTAATGGTTATTACCACATAGGCAAGGGTCCTCACCTCAACACTATCAAGTGTGTGTTATAGTGTCCTTGACCCCGTGAGTGTGGGCATGTTACTGTTTGTGTCTGTGTATGTCTGTGTGTGTTCTCATCCTCTAATGTGAAAGTGTATTACTGCTACACAGTGAGGCCTCATGCTATCAACTGGCCTCTACCCTTGACATCAGCTAGACCGCTGTGTAAACCTCCCACACCATGTAACTGTACCTTTGATGTCACACTGTATGGATGTCACGTCTCTAGCCACTGTAGTCTAGTACACAGTTCACATGCTCCTAGATCAGTAGATATGTAGACATCTTTGGAATGTCAGCCTTTCTAACAGTGAGGGTGAGGCTACGTATAGCATGCTGGTATTGCCATACATACCTGTGAGTACTCCACATTTACACATGGGAAACTGCAAACACTGGTACTCAATGGCACATGCAATTAGACCTTAAGGAGGGAAGCAGAGCATCATTACCAACATGCTGTTACTGTTGTTACCAAGACACATACTGTGAACATAAAACAATGCATTCTAACTGCAAACACTGTTACGTAATGGCACATGCAATTAGACCTTAAGGAGGGAAGCAGGCCATCATTACCAACATGCTGTTACTGTTGTTACCAAGACACAAACTCTAAGCATAAAATAATGCATTCTAAACTTGTACTACATGGTATGTCTGCTGCATGTCAACAGTACACAACAATTGTAATATACACTTATCTCACTATTCTGTTCACCCTGTGCATCAGACCATTTGAGCATGTCCCTGCACCGATGGTGTGGATGACAGGGATGCGGCACAGGCATCATCATATGCACAGGGTGATAATGTTTGCCAGGGGCCTAGGCTGCACCAGTGGATGACATCATGTGTGTGGGTTAGGGCCTGTGATCTAATTGGACATGTGTGGTTGTTATGCATGTGGGTGTTGCGGTGCCCTACAGATGTTTCTGGTGTGCACGTGTATGTGTGCACACAGTTCTGCCATGTGTCTGGCCTACACAGGGGTATTATTGACAGCTCCAGATTGTACAGACCAGGATTTACAGCTCACTGTGTCCGGCCATGGCCACATGACCTGTGCCTGCCAGGGGTTGCACGGGCACTACCAGGCAAAGGTACAGACTGGGTACTGTCCGATGACACATGTCCACTGGAACTGTGTCCCCGCTGGGATCAACCAGGGCCACATCCACGTGGCCTGCTGTGTCCTGGTGTGGACAGCGCAGCACCAGCTGTACTGCTGCAGCTACCAGCACTATGGGAGCAGGCATGTGAGGTAGCTCATTCAAGTAGACCTGCACCAGGTTGTGTAGCTGGCCTACGTCCACGTGGCCTACGCCTCACTCCTACCAGATGTTCCAGCACAGACAGCTCACGCTCGTGGATTACCATGCCACGGTCAAGGATTCCAACCATGTCACCCAATCGCCTGTCCAAAATGTCAGCAATCTGCTGTTGAGCATTTGCCAATGCCTGGATATTGTCATTTAAAGAATGGATAGCAGCCCTCTGAAGCCTTTGCTCTTCTCTGTTCTGCCATTCAGCACGTGCCTTTGCCGCATTTACATTCTGAAACATGCGTCTGGTGACAGCAGCTGCTGTGCTCTGTCCTGCAGGTGCATGTCGGCCAGATGTCCTCCTACGAGCAGCACTGGCCACATGCCTGTGTGGCACATCTGCAGTCATTTCACTGACACCATGGCGTGAAGACACACCTTCCGTAGCCACCACATGTTCCTGTTCCAAGCTAACACACACTAACTGTCCTTCCTCTATGGCCACTTGTGATGGGGTATGTATTGGCATGAGAACTGTGTGCGGGGAAGAGAGGGATATAGGTGGGATGGCAACCAATGGCACAGATTTAGCCCCTGACAACCCTGCCTGTACCTCAAGCATATGTTCATCACTGCTAGAGTCTGTGGGGACACTAACATCAGATGGACCGCAGGAGGGTAACGCACCTACATCACCTGTGAAGGCAAACAAAGACTCTACATTACAATAGAGACACACACACAAAGACACACACACACACACACACACACACACACACACACACACACACACACACACACACACACACACACACACCAACACACACAGACACACAGACACACACAGACACACACAGACACACACAGACCATGCATGTGATTTGACAGAAGGCATGCAGCATGCATGTGATAGAGCAGACGGCATGCAGCTCAGACATTAATAGTGGTAGTTAGCATACATCCCTGGGTTGTACACAACAGCAAGCATGTGTCATAGCAGAAGCCATGCATTTCACACAATCATGGTAGTGGACCAGCACAGGTTAATGGTACACATGGCTGATGTGAGGCATATGTCCTTGACATTAACATGTAGTATGACATGTAATCTGCTGACATGTGCATTGACATGCATACATGTTTGACACAATGGTGTCCTGACACATGTACAGTGGTGTAATGGTGTCACATTGCAGTGTTGTGTGTATGCCCTACAGATAGAATGCACTTTTAGCAGATGTGCATGACCATTGAAGGATAGTATGAGACGTCTATATTGCTATACAGTGTGAAGTACAGACACAGTGCCATTGCATGGAATCATGAGGCATCTCTATTGCTATACAGTGTGGAATACACACACAGTGCATAGCCATGACTACATGCATACACAATACATAAATACTGTGGATTGTGACCAACGTTGCTGAGGTGTATACACACTAAACCATGCTGTGTCATGTGTGACAGTTCACTGGAA
The DNA here is from genome assembly GCF_019279795.1 of Protopterus annectens. Classification (NCBI taxonomy): domain Eukaryota; kingdom Metazoa; phylum Chordata; order Ceratodontiformes; family Protopteridae; genus Protopterus; species Protopterus annectens. The sequence continues at coordinate 1,499,497,102 of NC_056737.1, read as the reverse complement.
GACATATGGATGACACCCCTGCACAACTGATAACATTTCTTAGCTGCCTGGCAACCGTGTCCACACATGGCAGACTTGTCAATATATCATGTCCCACATGACATTTATGTACCACACACACGAGATGCACAGCTGACAATGATGTCCAACAGCAGCAAGGGAAATGTATGGTATCTGTGGCCTGATGTGGTGTCTGTGTATGTATGTGAAGCTGTACAGGTGACTACTGTCATGCTGTGACACAGTCATGATGTTCAACACATCTTATGTGGTCGAATTACGTGACACCTCATCAAGCTGTGCACAGGCTGTTAGGATGTCCAGTGTTCCACATCTACTATATAACCATTCAACAAAGGCTATAGTCGGACCATGTGTAGACAATGTGCAACAGGGTGTACACACATACACATCACATCTACTGTGTGTTGCTACATGTCCCTGGCCATCCTCCATGGCCATGTGTGAACATGTGTTGGCCAAATGTTTGTGATGGCCGTCTATCTCACATGTCTGTGTTGTCCCATATGACATACACATATGACATACACCCATAGATGTCAGATAGTCCACTGTCCACAGGGTTATGCAGACAAAGGGTTGTATGTTTGGTATGTGGGGTATGTTTTATGGGATAGTGAGACAATGTTGCAGCCGGACCACTACATGTCTGGGACATGTCAGATGGCACATCACAATGTCTGCACTCATTGCAGGGGCATATTCCACAATGGTGAATCCTGTGGGCTGCCCATATCCCAGCTCATTGTGTGGTACTGTTTGCATACCCCACATGTGTTGTTCTGATGTAGAGTACATATTCCTATATTGAACAACACCTCCACCGTTGTATGCACAGCTGTCCACACATCTAGCAATGATAGTTACTGTGGTTTCATGTCAGTGTTTCATTTAGTTTGTATATATTGCACATGGGTAGCCAGATTGATGAAAGATGCGACCTGTATATCATGACTGGACCATACATTATGTATACATGTGTTAACTGGCCACATGGCGAATAGATCTGTGCATTCACATGCCTGATACTGATAACTGTCTCACCTGCAACAGCCTGCTGTCTCTGCAGCACGCCAGAGGTACCTGCATAGCGGTGACACAACAGTTTGATCATTATCCATGACTGTATGACAGCTACAGGGTGCACTGTGCATGTTAACACATTTGCCAGTACAATAGCATATACTATGGAGTATGCACATGTGTGCATACACAGGGTAGCATAGCATACTATAGTATGCGGCATGTGTGTAAACATACCTTGCATATGATGTTACATTACATATTGTACAGTGACACATGCAACTAAATGGGATATAATAGTTATATGTGCAGTAGTGACTTACCAGGCACCTTCAGGCTCGGTGGTTGGGAGACACCTGTTCTGATGGGGTCCCCAGGCTGGCCAGTAGCTCCTTGGTAGGTGTGAGTGGGGGCTGGGTTGGTGGCCCACCACCTGTTCTACCTTGTTCTCTGGCAATTGCACTGGCACACTGTTTCGCATGTCGGATCAGGTCCATACAGTGTCTGCGCACCTGCTGGTAGGTGCGGTTATGGCCACCCACATCATTAACCCTCCTGCAAAGTTCCTGCCACAGGTCATCACACTGTCGGGCATGCTGTGGCACATGGCTGAACAATACCTCATAGTTATCCTGGAGGTATGGTATGAGGGCATCATCCTCCAAGTGGCTATATGCTGGCAGTCGTGAACGAGGCATTATCTGGAAGACATAATGATGGAAACAGGTCACAGCATCTCAGAGATGCACAGAGATACAGCTGCACATACATGTGTATTACATTTAGTACATATGAACAGTTGTCTTTGCAAATCATCAATACACTGACACGACTGACATGTTTGTGTCACACACATGTAACACCCGATGGGAATTGGATATTATCACCATATATATGTGTCACCTCATTACATTGCTCATACTCCATGTGAATGCTGTCTTGATGTGGGCATGTCTGTTTGCCTGTACTGGTGTTCTAACCTATCAGCACATGCCTGGATGTGTTCACATTAATGCTGTTGACCTTGATGCTGTGTGTATGTTACATATCATCACATACACTGTCTTAACGGACATGAGCAGTGACAATCCAGACATGCGCATGGAAACCTTTACATGCATGTGTTTTGCCATATACATCTACACGGCACTGTACAGCAGTTCAGCATCCTGCCACGTATCGCCTGTGTTGCACATGTGATACACATGGGACAATGGCTAGCCGGATGGTATTCGCAGGGATGGTTATCAACTATAGCATGTACGGCCAAGGTCATGTATTGGCATAGGATGTAAGGTTTTCTAGCTGTATCCGACAGCCATGTTGCCGCCGATAGGTGAATCAGTGCCACATTACTGATCCAGACAGTTAATGATACATCTACCATGCTGTCATCGCACCATGTATGACAGAGATGACATGTGCAGCTTTGCTATACAGGGTTGCATGGTATGGCAGGAGTATGTAGCATGTATGGCACAGGGATCTGTCCAGCATGTGGCGATCCTTGTACTAGGAAGGTGGCTGGCTGTCCATGACGTATGTCTTTCAGATCAGGATATGTATGTGTAGCATGTCCAACATCACAGTGTTGCACATGTCTTTATGCAGGGTAGGCAGCATGCTGCATAGTGGAGATGAGGATTGTGAAGGCTGGTGTTGCCGATCCAAGCATGGCCAATACCCCTTAAGGGTGATATGTGATCTGATATTGGTCACATGAGTGCTGAATATGGCTGTCCAATGATCTCCATGCTCATGGATGGCACCCTGTCATGACTTGGGTTGCTCTTATGACTACCTAATAGGCCTAGTGACGTCACTAGCTCAGGGAGGTAAACTGCACAGCATCATCCCTTACACACAGTGTCCATAATGTTGACCGCTGCCTAGGTGGTAGTTAATGGGTACAGGGTTATTAACCTAGCGGTGACAATGCAATAAGCAGCTGTCAGATTGTCCACATATGTCACACACCTCACCCACAAAGCCCATTCTGTATGTTGTCCACAACACTGAGTCAACTATTGCTCCTAGGTCATGGCCATTCACATTCTTACATATGCAGATGCCTCCCATTTGTCTGTGTGGTATGGGCTACAATGAGGGGGGAGTACAAAACATTAACCCTGTTTTACTGTAGCTGCCACTGGTGTGATATGCACGTCACTCAGACACCTTTTGTAGTGTTGCTTCTGTCAACAGGCCACTGGTAGAACACTCCTGTGACATAGGAAGGTACATCTAGTATACTGAGTGTAGGTGGAACACAGTATGGGTGATGATGTCCTATGACCTGTCACAGGTATGCTATGCAGTGTGAATTCATCCGTACTGTTATCTACATCTGTACTGCTAACAACATCTACGTTGATTAAGGTCCATGGACTTTCAGACCATATTCAGCAGGGTAATAGTGCAGTGCCTCCCATTATGAGTGGCGTCTCCGCTTTATGGGTTGTGATAACTGTTGGTGTGCTCCATTCAGTGTTTTCACAGACTGACATGAACCTATGTTTTACATGGAAGTGTATGTGTAGAGCAAACTGTTTTGCCATATGTGTATTATACGACCAGGGATGTGGACAGGTCACATGCAGCCTGAGTGCAGCTTGTACCATCATAGTTATGGTTACAGGGGCTCTGTAGTGTTCATGGATATGTGCCTGTGTACCTGTTGGGGGGGCAGTGAGTTTATGTTATCCAACACCCTATCTGTATTGCTTATTCATGCTCAGCACTTGTTCAGAACATGTAAGCACTTCATGAGCTACTAATTACTATAGCACTCAATCCTACTCATTTCCTATAGGTAAACACTGTTTGTCCTTACATTTCCAGCTTGCTTATAGTACAACAGCTGTTGTACACACCTCACATGTTTTGTGAGAAATGGTTGAATATACAGGCATGTCCAAGTGTCAATTACCAGTGTTATTGCCTGTCTATATGATGAATATGGGCAACATGAGGCAATATAGCAATTGTCTCATGTACACAGTCAGTGCTCACCTCCTAACATACAACACTACAGCCTGTGGGAGATGCACATATGTAGCCACACTGGAGGTAATGCTCTCTCCAACCCAGACTGAACCTGACAATCATGTGGGGATGTTAAACATTTGCACCACACCCCACTCATCACATAGTCTCACTAGATCTCCACCACCACAGGCCACACATAGTAAGACTACAACATTTGTGGAGCCTCTCCATACTACTCTGTGTAGGCAACAGAGGAAGCCGCCATCACCAAACACAACACCAATTACTTATAGCCCACAGACTCATGTGTGCCCATCAACTACAGGCAATAGGGTGTTATAACATACCCAACACATTAGTCATAGATGACTCTGTAGGTGGTCACACTGATGTCCCACTCAGCAGGCTACACAAGACAATAGTCACTTTCATCTGGCTGTCGGGTAACAGGATCTGCAACATTACCTATGCACTCAGGTCACTCCTCAACAGGTTCAATATGACTGTCATTCTCCATGTTAGTGTGAATGCCCTGAGATGTAACTTCCTGTACTACATGTACAGGGACATGCAATAGCCTCCGATCTTGTAGCCCAGGCAGGTATCGCCCAAGCCCTGAGAAGCATTCTGCATTCATCCAGACTGATACCACAGTGCTAATGAATTATTCACTCCAACAGTTGCCTATGCTTCTGGTGTCATTCCAAGGGTATCCAGTATCTGTCTGCTTTGAATGACATGGTCCACAGAACACAATGCTTTGGCACAGATGACCTGCACCTGTCGGCCCTGGGATTATGGATAACATCTAAGGCTCTTGCTGCTCCTATACTGCCTGTTTTAGATACATTTCAAATAACATATTCACCACCAGAACAGGAACAGGCAAGCAAAACCTGAGGGTAATGTTACCAATGCTTGACATCTTCATCTCAAATGCACTCAGCGAGGCACTCCTTATAATGGACCACTTGATATTTCTGCAGTGACTGGGACCTGTTTCTAGGCTCCAGAGAGCACCCCTGCACTGCAGGCTATTCGCAGGACCACACCTTTCAGTCATGTAACCAGGACCGAACACGACGGCGGAGGTGTGTCCATATTTCACAAGGATGTACACACCTCCAGGCTGGTTGCTTAGCACAGTGCATCAGAGTTAACCAAGTGCAACTAACTGTACAGAACTGTGCCTGTGTACCTGTTGGGGGGGCAGTGAGTTTATGTTATCCAACACCCTATCTGTATTGCTTATTCATGCTCAGCACTTGTTCAGAACATGTAAGCACTTCATGAGCTACTAATTACTATAGCACTCAATCCTACTCATTTCCTATAGGTAAACACTGTTTGTCCTTACATTTCCAGCTTGCTTACAGTACAACAGCTGTTGTACACACTTACCTCACATATTTTGTGAAAAATGGTTGAATATACAGGCATGTCCAAGTGTCAATTACCAGTGTTATTGCCTGTCTATATGATGAATATGGGCAACATGAGGCAATATAGCAATTGTCTCATGTACACAGTCAGTGCTCACCTCCTAACATACAACACTACAGCCTGTGGGAGATGCACATATGTAGCCACACTGGAGGTAATGCTCTCTCCAACCCAGACTGAACCTGACAATCATGTGGGGATGTTAAACATTTGCACCACACCCCACTCATCACATAGTCTCACTAGATCTCCACCACCACAGGCCACACATAGTAAGACTACAACATTTGTGGAGCCTCTCCATACTACTCTGTGTAGGCAACAGAGGAAGCCCCCATCACCAAACACAACACCAATTACTTATAGCCCACAGACTCATGTGTGCCCATCAACTACAGGCAATAGGGTGTTATAACATACCCAACACATTAGTCATAGATGACTCTGTAGGTGGTCACACTGATGTCCCACTCAGCAGGCTACACAAGACAATAGTCACTTTCATCTGGCTGTCGGGTAACAGGATCTGCAACATTACCTATGCACTCAGGTCACTCCTCAACAGGTTCAATATGACTGTCATTCTCCATGTTAGTGTGAATGCCCTGAGATGTAACTTCCTGTACTACATGTACAGGGACATGCAATAGCTCTCCGATCTTGTAGCCCAGGCAGGTATCGCCCAAGCCCTGAGAAGCATTCTGCATTCATCCAGACTGATACCACAGTACGACTGAATTATTCACTTCAACAGTTGCCTATGCTTCTGGTGTCATTCCAAGGGTATCCAGTATCTGTCTGCTTTGAATGACATGGTCCACAGAACACAATGCTTTGGCACAGATGACCTGCACCTGTCGGCCCTGGGATTATGGATAACATCTAAGGCTCTTGCTGCTCCTATACTGCCTGTTTTAGATACATTTCAAATAACATATTCACCACCAGAACAGGAACAGGCAAGCAAAACCTGAGGGTAATGTTACTCAATGCTTGACATCTTCATCTCAAATGCACTCAGCCGAGGCACTCCTTATAATGGACCACTTCGATATTTCTGCAGTGACTGGGACCTGTTTCTAGGCTCCAGAGAGCACCCCTGCACTGCAGGCTATTACGCAGACCACACCTTTCAGTCATGTAACCAGGACCGGAACACCCACGGCGGAGGTGTGTCCATATTTCACAAGGATGTACACACCTCCAGGCTGGTTGCTTAGCACAGTGCATCAGAGTTAATCCAAGTGCAACTAACTGTGGCCAGAACTGCTATACAAATTGTAGCTTGCTACGGATTCCACACCATACCCCATGGTTAATGGTCCTATTTTTTCTTGGTGTACTGAAAAGTAGGGTTCAAACAGGAACTACTGATGTGAGACTGACACTACCCCACACTTAACTGGGATACCTACTCATGTACCAACACATTAGACCAACACTTTCTGGGATTCATAACCTCCAATCGGCTGGATCAACCTATACACACCACCACCAAGGCCAACAATATCCTAGACCTGGACATTACCAACATGTGTGACTGGTGTTCCACACCTGGGGTTTCCCCCTCATTGGTCAGTTCTGAACGTATGCTAATCACCCTTGTTATCCACATCCGTGCACCACACCCTTCACGGAAAACATAGTACAATATTTCTACAAAGCCAACTTCAGGCTTCTTATGACAGCAGTAGTAAACGTCATGACACCCGTGCAGATGGACAATATAGTTACAAACGCTGAAACATACACAACTGCACTTCATTAGCACTTACACGACTGCATGGATCATGCTATCCCAAACAGAGCCATGATGGTACCCACCAGATAATGGATGCCACTCTGGGGGTCCATTGCCATGGGCGTAATGTACAACAGAAGGAGGAGACTGTTGCAAAGTATAGTACAATCCCATGGGTGGGGTAGCTACCTGGTCAGCCTGTGTAGGAATCTGAGATCCCTTATCACATCCTCCAAAGCTAGCTATGTACACATTACTGCGACACATTCCAAGGACTACCACAAAGTGTTATGGAGGTATGTCACTACTCTCGATGGCAATACCCACATCTGCTCTGACATACAACGATTAGGCAGGAACATTACAGAACCGACTGATATTGGCAACATCATGGCAGATAGGTTCAATGCTAACTTTACACTCCTCTGACACCCTAAAGGGCCCAAATCTATACAGGAGCAATGCAGAGTCCCTGCAGTCACAACTACGCAGTTCAAACCTGCACTCTCTAAAGCCTGGAACACAGACTCCATGTGACCGTCCAACATCCCAGGCTGTGATTTACACAAACCTCAGAATGACGTGGCTCCCCACTTTGGCACCAAATTCACTAATAGCCTTGTATCAGGCATTGTGGTCCCTGAATGGTGCACAACAACAGTTATCACACTCCACAAAGGTGGCACCACAATGGAACAGAGGAACTTTTGCCCTATACACCTGACTGGACTGTTCTGCAAGGCTATGGACCACATCATCATGGAAGTCATTCGCAGAGACATTGGTGGCCTCCAAACCTTTGATACCACCCAGGTTGGATTTGTTAGGGCCAGACCATGGCTCCTACACCTGGTGGAGTCCTTTGAGACAGTTACCAAGGTAGTAGATGATGGTAAGGAGATCCACACAGCCTACCTTGTCCTCTCATTGGCTTTCAACACCATTCCCCATTCTGGTATTGTCAATATACACATCCACCTGCACATCAACCCCTACATCTCGAGATGCTATGCAAAGTGGTTCACGGACAGGACACACACAGTGAGGGTAGCATACTGTAGTTCCTACTGTACATCAGTTACAATTGGTGTACCCCAGTCCTCGGTCATAGGGCCCCTCATGTTCGGTATATGCTTCCCTGAGGTACAGGCTAGCACAGAAGGACTTTCCCTGAATAGGTTTCCAGACGACTGCAAACTAGAAGCCATGATTGATTCACCAGCTGATACAGACACCCTCCATAAGGGTGTCACTGTGACGGATACCTGGTGTTGATAACATGGCCTCAAGCTGCATGCCACAAGGTGCATAGACATCCCCTTTGGATTACATCAATCACCCACTGACTATCACATAGGTGGTAGTCCCCTACATACATAAGAAATTATAAGGGATCTTAGTACACACGCAGATAGCACCCACTCCTTTGTTAACCATATTGCCAAGGTGGCATGGATATCCTTCTACGTGGTCACCCTAATCTGTAATGGGTTTGTAGCCGGAACAGAGGCAACCATTGTACCTCTATACTCCTGACTTATGAAACACGTTCAAGGGTACAACACCCCATTTGGGGTGTACCTTACGGAACAGCAACAGCTTTAAATACCACAACATTAACACACCAACAGGATTACTGACCTCCGAAGGATGATGTATGCAGCACAACTACAGAAACCCCAACTGTACTCATTTGCATACTGCATACTCAGAGGTGACCTCTGCTGAACATACGAGGCCCATATCCACAACAATATTGATGGATATGCTCCACATAAGCAACATAAGCAAAAGCCACTGGGAGCAACATGTTCTGGGATATGTACCCAAACGCAATGATGAGTGGGACGTGCTGGAGGGATACATTCCTGAACCAGACACTCACCATGCTTTGGAACATGATTCCTATGTACATCAGGCAGGGACCCTCACTAGCACTCTTCATGAGATACCTCGATGGGTGGATGGGAGACAGACATGTACACCAGGGATCACTGCAGTGGCTGTACTGTAAACAGGTGCAGGAAACAAATGGCTCTGCTGTTCACAGGAACAGGACACTAACCTAGGGAGGTGCTGCCAGTGAAAACATTGTAGTTAGGCTTACAAATGGACTTGGCCAGACAGCATAGTACCTAACTATGAACCTATGAAGCTATTACATGTCCTTTGTGCATGGATAATTGAGTAGCTCTTCCATTTCAATTAGCTATCATGCTGTTACACTGTCTGGTGACTACAAGCCATATGTATCCTGTTATTGTGTATTGTACATGCCAATAGACATACCTTATGTTTGCATAATATAACAGTAATGCTATGTAAAATATTTGACATATCTACCTACAATACTGTACATTGCACATTTTTGAAACAATATCCCATAATGCAAAGCATAATTGCACAGCAGGACCACCTTAGGCATGTTATTCTCGTTATACACCCATACATATGCCTACTGTTACAGTATATCAACATATACTATCCCGTTATGGCACGTACTTGTTGGACAAACCCTACCACTGACAGTGGCTGGAGTAGAATTGTTATGTTTAAAGCCCTTATGTAGCATCCCTTGTGGTGTATGAGGTGTTTAACTTGTGGCTCACAGCAGTACACACAATTTCTACAAGCGTTACTATGCTCAACAAGACATCACTACATAATACCTTTTCCCACTGTATGCATTGCGTACACTTTCATTAATACAGAACAGGCACTACATACACTAACATACTGAGTGTTCTACATACCTTCTTAGTGGTCCGAGTTTACGAAAATATCTGTTACTCCTTCCTGTTTAAATGGTTCTATGGTATGAGCATATGGTTTGAATGTATGGCAAGCCATCATTTTATACGTAGATACCTGTAACATGTGGTATCCTGCCCCCAATTGGTGTTCCGGAGTAAATTATTACATGCACATCAGCCGTGCAGCTAGTCCATTAGCCAACTACATGGCAACAGTGGGGTATAATTGAATACTCCACTTGGGCATTGTCCTTTTGCCCTACCTTCGAGGAAGATGGCCTGGATGTGTTTTATTGTGATGAATTGCAACTGCTATATGGAGAGACACACATATTTTGAATTCATGTCCCCCGTGGATTGTGTGTGTCGGCTAGAGTATGTAGTTCTACATGTGAGTGTAGCTGTTATCTCAACCGTCCGATACGAGACTATTGCAAACAAAACCTGTTACATCGGCGTCTGTTCCATTGTACAACAGCAACGATTTCACATGGCGCCATTACAAGTGTGTTTCTCACAAAGTATGTTAACACTTCTGCAGATGTCATTGAGTGAGTGGATGTTTGTGATGTTATTACAGTCTGTATTGCAATTGTTTCAGGTGTGGGGGAGATGTAGGTGGGTGTACATAGCAGATAAAGGTTTGTGGGGACTGCATTTATACATATTCCATGTGTGTGTGGGGTTCCTTCCCTAATTGAAGGCCTATCATTTAGTAGACTAATACTATGGTTATTGCAGGCTTATTCATTAAGCCATTGTTAACTGGTTCCTATATAGCATGCAGGTGATGTTGATCCTTCAATCCCTCCAGAAATACATCGATATGTAATGAAATGTTGCTACATGAAAGCTGTCTCGTGTATTTCTGTCACAGATATTTGCACTCATTGCAGTTGTGTTGGTGACTGAGCCTCTTTGGCTTGGGTTGCCACCTTTTCAAATGGCCATAGTGGGACATTTGCAGGACACACATCGGGGTTTAGAGGCTGACACATACCCACGGTCAGTACAAAGGATAGAACTTACTTTTGTCCTAAATAAAACCTTATCCTTGTAGCACTTTAGTTGCTTATTATGTTTCTTGTAACATTTACGTATTTTAGATACAGGAATAACTATTTAATGCAACTATTACATTATATATGGGACATAATTATGTCCTACAATCTCAGGACATTTGCCCTTTGTAATATTTTTTGTCAGGACACAACTGCCCAAAGAGGGACTGTCCCTCTCAAAGAGGGACAGGTGGTAACTGTATGCCTAAGGCCGGCTATGACCACACCTACTGTAATAATCTACCTCCGAGTTAGCATGAACAGACACACGATGCAACATGCACACACACACACACACACACACACACACACACACACACACACACACACACACACACACACACACACAAACACATTACAGTCCCACAGACACACACACAGCACTCTCAACACACACTTACACACACTACAGCAATCAGAAACACACTTAAACACAGTACCTACCTGGACCGCAGCACTAGCAGCAATAACTAAATGTCCCTTAACATCGTGATAATATTACTCACGGTTCTAGTGTTCCGGTACTGCGGTCTTTCAGTCTTTAAGTCTCGTGATTACGCGTGTTGGTATTTAAAGCATTCGGTAGTTGGCAGTATCCTATTTATTTGTACCTCCATGGTTGTGTACATGTCATTAACCTATCCATATATTTGCAGATATATGTATATCCGTATATATCAACATACATCTCTCTATCACCCTTTCTATCCTCTTGCCTTAACTTTTCTTAACGATTCCCCTCCCATTGTCTGGCATGCATCCAGCAGCTTGCTTTCTTGTTTTGTACTTTCCCAAACCAGGATTGTCTTGCGAAATGTGTTCTATAGCCGATCTACTGCAGGTTTGCTTTGCTCTGCGGTTACAGTTCTCTTTTCTTTGCAATTCGGCACCTCCCCTATCCTGTTCTGCAGGTTGCTGCTAGCAGCCTTGTTAGCTGCCGTCAATGGCCCACTATGAGTTAATAGATGTTAATTGCTCAGTTGTACTCTAATTACCCTACTGTGGCATTTCCTTATTGTCTTCCCCTAAACTTCCTTTTTGAGCTGTGGTGCGTGGCACGTGAGTCCACTTACCGGGTTTCAGGCACGTTTTCATCCACGTTCACATGCACTTTTGGGCACCATGTGTGCTCTCACCTAAGCAAAGCTATATCTACATCCATACCCCTATCCTGCGGCTTTGCTTAGCAATGGGCAGCCCGGATTTGCATTGCTCCAATGTGCTTACAGCTACGGTGGCACACCCTCCTGCTGATGTCATGTATTCCTCCAGACCACTCCTTGGTGTTGTAGCACTGCGCTGTATGGTACATCCTTAGGCTGGTGGGACGTTTGCGATTCAGTATTACTTGCCTCATTTGCATGGCATTGACTACCAATTCATAGTTACCGTGCTGAACACTGTCACAGACCCTTAGCAACCCTTGCAGCTTGGTTGTGGTGTAGCATGCATACCATTGACTATTATGGTGAAATCATGATTTGTGTTACATTGCGATTTTATGACATTTGTATATATTTTCCTTGTGATCCTGTTTGCGCACACATGCCCTGCGGTTGTACTTTGCGTTACTGTGGCCATGACATTAAATGTTATTTTTTATGTGTTGTGCATCTTTTCTTATGCCATTGGCTGTATATTTAGCCATTGGCATATGTTAACTTTGTAATACATGAGTCTGGTCTGCTTTCATGGCTCCGATGTTCTGTTTGGCAAAATGTAAACTGTTTTTTTTTTTTTTAGTTTACATTTCTGTAGGCTTACTCTATGCCTACACCACTTCATGAATCGCTATGTACCTTCATTTGCATGCTGCAGTACTGCGCATGGGGTGATTAGCATACCTGAGCCAAGAGCTGCACAGATCTGGTGTATGCTGGTAGTGCACGTGGAATTGGATCATACCTGAATCACTCGGCGGCCATATTTGGCGTTATAGTACCTACGCTACGCCTGCACCTGGCGCAAGCTTCATGAATCCTGGGGATAGTTTTTGCTCTGTTTCACAGCTTATACAGATTTATTATCCCTTTAGGATTTTACACTCCTGTGAAGAGCAAGCGTTTAACAAATGCATAGCTCTTTCTGGGCTGACAACAGGGATTTATCTTTCATTCCTGCTATTTTGTTGTTCACCTATTCCAGAGAAGTAAAAAAGCTAAATACCTTTATGGTTTTGTCAATAACATCACACAACAGTGCAGCAGATAAACCCTGTTCATCCATTACAGCTAATCCATTTGGAGTCAAGAATAAAATCAATTCAAGGAACAACATTTTTCAGTATTAATATTTCTTCATGTCTGCAGGCTTGAATTTTCCTACTGTCTGCAGAATTATTTCTTTAGGTCTAACAGATAGTTCGCCATTGTCTGACAACATGTTATATGGTAGAGGTTTAATGAATAACACAGAGACAATGTAGATGTAACATGCCCCCTTTAAGGTTCACATTCTAACCAAAATCTATGAAAGCATTGTTTTTGGCATGACATGCACATCATTCTGGCTCATTACCTGCAAAATTCGTGGTATGCATATGATAGCTTACCCTTGATTCCTGCAATTATTTATAAGCCTCTCATCTCTGTCTACAGCATTTGCACAGGCTAAGCATGTGTATTTATCTGAAATGCATAATCGACTAATGACAATGTGACAAAACTATTATAATGAATGCTGACACACTTAAGCTGGCATTACTTATTTTAAACATCATATGTAGAAACATGGTAAATATTTATGCATATACCGTGTATGAATTATCAAACTAATCTCATTTGGGTTTATAACCTAGCCAGATCTTGCCCAAAATGTAGGCCTACAGTGGAAGGACTAAGTAAAGATTAATCTTTTCTCATAAATTAGTAGATTTCTAATTCTTCCTTTAACACAGTAGGCCTGCTATCTCCACTCAGAATCCATTCTACATGGAGGTGTTACTGAGTCCATTCAGGATGAATGACATAGTTTTGATTCATTATGCTCAGCCAAAAAAGTACAAGGTGGAAATATTCTAGAGCATGTTAATTGTAAATTTCATTCTGAAAGAGATAAAACTGCTTTTATTGTGTATGCATACAAGTAGGCTTGCTGTAATATAAAAAGGTAAAAGTACATGCTGGATAAATTGAGAGCACATGCTGTTAAAAATATCTACCCATGCCTCCTAGGACTCTTAATACTAGACAGTGTAAACCCCTTATTAACATACCTCACTTACCTCTACTTCAACAACATCAGCATGTTACCGACAGCAAACTACTCTCTTGCCTGCCTTAATTACTGGTAAAATCCTAATTAGTGGTGATTCACTTGTTAGATACATGTATTCCACACCCACCAGGTAGGACAAGAGTACCCTGACAGCTGTCTCCAATGAATCAAGAGAGTGGACATAACTAGAACTCTCAACATCCTTTCTCTCAGCAAGTATGAGTAAAACGTGATAGTAGTTCATGTGGGGGTAAATAACGTGTCATGAAAACCCATCAAGACCATGCAGGAGGCAATGATGGAGCTTACTATCTTAGTTTTATCAAAGGCACTGGCTCTGAGTGGAAACCTCCCTTCACCTACTGTGATGCCTAGTTACAAGGAGAAGATAATTAGTTTCAACTACTGGTTAAATTGCTACAGTCATTCGAGGGGGATCCAGTATGAATCATCCAAAGACAAAATGATCAACAGTCCAACATGCTTTGCAAAAGATAGTCTATATAGGTTCATAGATGTTTATTAGGCTAACAGCCACAAGGGCTTTTTTAAGCCTAGCCATGCATCCCTACTCTGACAAGTTCTGGTATCCTTGATAAGTGTAAGCAGGGTCATGGGAGATATAACATTTACCAGCAGAGCCTGGGAGATGAACCATTTACAGGCTGCCTGTTTCCATTAGAAACACAGGTGCCAAATCAGGGATGAACTTCCAGTTCCCCATCCAATCTAAGTTACACTTGATTTGGGTTAGGGAAGAACTCTGCTTCACATGGATGGGGACCCTGTTCCAGAGATGGGATAGTCTCTGGGATACACACCTGTCTCTCCAGCAGGTTCCATTTATATCACAGGCAAGGTTCAAGTCTTTAGAACAGCTAATTCTGGTGCTGTTTGTTTTGCAGATATGCAGGAGGTCCATCAGAGTGAGGTCTAGCAACAGCTTGTATGCCAGGCATAAATCTCCCCTCGACAGCCTTATTAGACAGGAAAACAGGAATAGGGCCTAGAGACAGTCTGCATAGGACATGTTACTTATGCCCTGTATTATTTTAATGAGAAGTGTCCACAGACATTGAATATGCCTGGTTAGGTACATACCAAAGGGGGCATTGTACTTAATGATAGGTCTGATGAATGCCAAATACAGTGGAACAATGATTTCCTTGAACCTGGATGCCATACCTTGGTTAATAAGTTGCACAACATAGAATGATTTCATGAGTAATGTAGACACATGATGGTCGAAGGCTAGATTACTGTTTATGTGTGCCCCCAAATCCCTGACTACTGGGTCAACTCTTAGGGGTGTCTTGTTAATATGATAGCTACCAGATGTGGATGACTTTTTGAAGGATGCTATTATGCATTTCTTGGCATTTAGCTTTAGTCCATAACTCTGACACCATCTTTCATTCAAGGGCTTCCACATGCTGACCAATGATGTTGCTGCCCCATTGTGTCTTTTTTTAGACAGAATACATCTAATGAAAATCCCAACCTGAGAAATACCTCCAGTCTCAAACTGGATGATGTTAAGGAGGCTCTACTCATTGACAGGAGTAGTAAAAACAAAGCTGACTTCAAAGCACTTTTGCAGTTCAAATGCATCCATGTATGCTTTGTTACCAAGATATAGTTCAGATCCTGACAGCGCTCTCCTTCTCTACTTTGTTTTATGCCTTTCATACCATCAAACCCACTGGTCATGGTGGTGGAGAGTCAGTGTACATTAGGGAAAATATTCCATTGAAACAGATACCCAGAGACCACCCCATTTCCGTTATTCTTATTTCAGCTCACGTTAGGGAAAAACATAATAATTTAAGACTCATAGCCTATTATTGATCACCCTCCATGTCTCCAGATGACCACAATAAATTCTTTGCATTCATAGAGGATATCCATATTAGCAATGTCTCTTTAGTCTTCATGACTTCAACTACCCTTCTGTGGATTGGCACTCCTACATTTTAATTGCTAGGTATACTCAGCTTTTCGTATCTGTGTAAAACAATGCTGGACCAGCTTATCCACAAACTTTCCAGGTATGTAAAATTTATTGATTAATATTTACAAAAAAGGCCCCTGTGTGTTCCCCCTCCCATGATTGGTCCTTCATTAGTAAAGTATGACCAAACTCAGGTTATCTTTACTCTTAAGACTTCCAGTCTATTGGATGCAAAAAAACAAAACAAAACAAACAAAAACTGTATAATGATTTAGACATGTGAGCCTCACTGTAGACCCAAGTTATACAGCCTGTTACATAAAACATTAATATACTCATTTAAATAAACATATTGACTTAGCAGTCCCTTCCAAAACCAAACATGGTGGTAAATAAAAAAAAAATATATAAATAAAAACATCCAGATAGACTACCAGTATAAATAAACTAACATATGGAAGAAATTCCTTAAACTGCCCTGTAGTGCAAGAACTGCATAGCATTAAAATAGTATCAAAAATCTCACTGGAAATCAAAAAGTGCATTATGCAGTTCTCAAGACTATAAAGACCAGTAAAGCATCACACAAGTTAAGGATTGCAACAGAAGCAAAGTATAATTACAAATCCTTCTTATTTATTTTATTTATTTATTTGCATTTGTTTACTGGGATGGTCCAGCTGGGCCAGAAGTGCCCATTCTCAGTGGAGTCCTGGGGAGAAAAGCTCCACATATAAGACATTTCACATATAATGCAGAATTTACATTAATAAAGACATTTAGTACATATTATTGGATGTTTATACAACTGGTGAAAAAAAAACAGTACGTAAGTAATCATTCTCAAATCAAAGATATTATATAAGCAATACAGAGTATATACATGAAAACATTCCATATGAGTAGTTTTCAGCTAGCAAAATTTCTATAGGACACTTCATGCAATGGGTGCAAAGCAGATAGAGGAATTAATCAGAGACTAGGTACTTAAACTTTTCACACGTTTAGGAGGTATAATTGCTGAGCGAGAGGCTGTATGAGTCCTGTTGCAGGAATCAGCAAAGTCGGTGGATATTGTTGCAGATAAAAGTGGTGTTATAATATTAAGGTACGCTGCGAGAGTCCCTGAATGTCTCACCTTATTCAATAGTAGGTCTATAAGGGTTAGGAAGTGAAGGAAGTAGACAGGAGGGATCAATGGTAGAATAATGAGGGTTAGTAGAAGAGGGTGGTGAACAGATTGGAGAGGCGGAGTAAGTCAAAAGACAGGTGGATGTGAAAGGAGGATGCTAGAGTAGTAGAGTGGGGGTGAGAATAGTTGTGATGGTTGAAGTTAGGTTATATGATATATAGTGTTAGCACATGTGCACAGCCAAGATGAGGAGAGGTGTTGTTTCAGAGATGTCTTGAAGAGGGTTACTGAGCGGGTGGATCTAAGTGTTGGGGGGAGGGAGTTCCAAAGTTTTGCATTGTTAAAGGAGTAAAGCATCTGGCCAGCTAAAAGTTTGGATTTTTCTACATTTGCGAGTTGTTGGTTGTTGAATCGGAGTGGTCTGTTAGGATGGCATAAAGTAAGCATAGAAGACAGAGCAGGTCACATGGATGGATTATGAATGAGTTTGTGAGCTGTAGCTAGTTGGATAATGTTGAGATAGTTGGGGAGTTCAAGCCGTTTTAGGTTGCGTAATGATAAGCAGTGGTGGGATGAGAAGGAGGCATTAGTTACAAATGTAGCAATTTTGTTGTAGCTTGAGTCTAGCTTGGACTTCAGACAGGACTGAATGTTGGTGAGGAGGGGGGTCACCGTATAAAAGAGAGGGTAATAGAAAAGAAGAGGCAAGGGAAAGTCATGCTGATGCATTGAGTAAATGTTTGTCTTCAATTATGTCATAGAGCATCTCATTCAACCTACAAAATATTGTATATGTACTGGATACAAGTTTGCAGCAAATTTCTCCTGTAAAACTAACAAAAAAACAAAACTATCACCACACTCTGAGAGCAGTCAGGTCCAAAAACAAAGCAGAATCCAATAATAAGATAAAAACCAAAAGGACCCGATGAAGAGGCTATAGCTTCCAGTTTAAAAGCACAGTTTTAATCCACAAAAAAGAAGTACAAGCGCTTTTGTAGGTACAAATCCCACTTCTTCAGATGCTAACAACTGTTCAAACAGGAATGGTTTAAATACATATACAGAAACGCCTGAAGTAATTAAGCAGTGACATCACCTTAAAGCTGCACTCATGTTAAAATGTTCAAGACAAGGATGTTATACATCTACCTGCCTATATTTGACTAAACATTTAAATACAGTACTTAAGTTTAAAAAAATGTAAAAAGATATAAAACATTACAATACATACACTACAAAATATGTATAATTATTTACTATATATACTTATTGCACATATTTTCACTTAGTGAAGGGTCTTTTCTTTAATAAAGGCTTGAGGGGAACATAGTCATTCATTCCAAAATCAGCATTGGCTCTCAAACTTACTATCCATTCTGCTTCTAAGTTTTCTGTGACATTTTGTATATCACCACCTCTAATATTCTCAGATGCCCTGCTTATAACTAGAAACTTAAATGTGTGTCCAGAATCAGTTTCATTCACATGTTTAGCTAAAGCACTTAAATTGTCCTTCTTAATAATGTGGTAAAGATGCTCCCTGATTCTATCTTTTAAGCGCCTATCAGTTTTCCCCACATACATTTTTTTTACATTTTAAACAATGTGCTAGATAAACCACATGTTTAGTTTCACAGATAGCATAGAGACAAAAATATTCCATGATAGTAAGGGTGTGTAAACTGTGCACATGTATCTATAAATTTGCAGAATGAACAACGTCCACACGGTCTAGTACGAACTCTTATTGGGGTTCCAACAATGTGTTTAGAATAACATAGTCTCCTTTTCAGGGAGAAATTATTCTTAAATAAAAATTTTGGTTCTACATCTATCATCTCCTTAACCTGTTTATCACTGGTTAGAATTCCCCAGTATTTCCTTACAAGATCCATATACATGCCTACATTTGTAGAATATTCTAAAGGTACTCTCAGTTTAGTGACACTTTCCTTTTTGTTCAGACATTCTTTCCTGTTCTCAGAAAAGTAAGGTTTAGCGTTAGACTGTCTTAATTTTACAACTTGCTGAATATTATTATCCAAGAATGATTCAGTGTACCCTCTGGCCTTCAAATCATTTCTAACTACTTCAGTTCGTTTATGAAAATCATCATCATGCATATTTAGCCTAGAGGCTCTATAAACTTGGTTTTTAACCACATTTTTAAAAATATGCGGTAGGTGCATACTGTTCTTAGACAGGAGATGATTAACATGACAAAGTTTTTTATACTGTTTGGTATATATTTCTCCACTTTTCTCAATTACTATTGATACATCTAAGAAGGTAATATTATTTTCTGAGTGTACTGTTATAAACTTCAGCCACTGGGGATGCACAAGCCAGTGCATTTCTTTGTGCCGGTCCCAAGCCCGGATAAATGGAGAGGGTTGCGTCAGGAAGGGCATCCGGTGTAAAATGTTGCCAAATCATACATGCAGACAACAGTACAGAAATACATTCCGGATCGGTCGTGGCCTGGGTTAACAATGACCGCCACCAGTACTGTTGGTCAACAGGGTGCTGGCGGAAATTGGGCTACTGTTGGCCGAAGGAGGAGAAGAGGTGAAAGGCATGCCCGAAGGCAGGTAAAATCTAGGACTGTGATAGTGAGCGTCGGAACTTTGAATGTTGGCAGTATGACTGGTATAGGGAGAGAGCTAGCTGATATGATGGACCGAAGAAAGGTTGGTATATTGTGTGTGCAAGAGACCAGATGGAAGGGGAACAAGGCTAAGTGTATCGGAGGTGGTTTCTAATTGTTTTATCATGGTGTGGATAGGAAGAGAAATGGCATAGGCATTATCCAGAAGGAACAGTATGCTAAGAGTATTTTGGAGATGAAAAGAGTGTCAGATAGAGTGATGTTTATGAAGCTGAAAATTGATGGTGTAAAGATGAATGTTGTTAGTGCATATGCTCCACAAGTTGGGTGTGCGATGGATGAGAAAAAAAAAATTGGAGTGAGTTGGATGAAGTGGTGATGACTGTACCCAAAGGTGAGAGACTGGTGATTGGAGCAGATTTCAATGGGCATATTGGTGAAGGGAACAGAGGGGATGAGGAAATGATGGGTAGGTATGGTGTTAAGCAAAGGAATGCAGAAGGTCAGATGGTAGTGGATTTTGCGAAAAGGATGGACATGGCTGTGATGAATACATATTTTAACAAGAGGGAGGAGCATAGGGTGATGGACAAGAGTGGAGGAAGATGCACACAGGTGGATTATATCTTATGTAGAAGGGCCAGTCTGAAGGAGATTGGAGACTGTAAAGTGGTGGCAGGGGAAAGTGTAGTTAGGCAGCATAGGATAGTGGTTTGTAGGATGACATTGGTGATCAAGAAGAGGAGGATGAGTGTGAGGGCAGCACCAAGGATCAAATGGTGGAAACTGAAAAAGTGTAATTGTGAGGTGATGTTCAGGGAAGAGTTAAGACATGCACTGGGTGGCAGTGAAGAGTTACCGAATAGCTGGGTAACTACAGCAGAGCTAGTAAGAGAGATGGCAAGAAAGTTGCTTTGTGTGACAGCTGGAAAGAGGAAGGAGGACAAGGAGACCTGGTGGTGGAATGAAGAAGTACAGGAGACTATACAGAGAAAGAGGTTGGCGAAGAAGAAGTGGGATTGTCAAAGAGATGAAGAAAGTAGACAAGAGTATAAGGATATGAGGTGCATGGCAAAGAGAGAGGTGGCAAAGGCTAAGGATAAGGCATATGCAGAGTTGTATAAAAGGTTGGACACTAAGGAGGGAGAAAAGGACCTGTACCAACTGGCTAAACAGAGGGACCAAGCTAGTAAAGATGTGCAGCAGGTAAGGGTGTTAAAAGATAATGAGGGAAACGTACTCACAAATGAGGAGAGTGTGTTGAGCAGATGGAAAGAGTACTTTGAGGGGTTGATGAATGAAGAGAATGAGAGGGAGAGAGGGTTGGATGATGTGCGGATAGTGAATCATGAAGTGCAGTGGATTAGCAAGGAGGAAGTAAGGATAGCTATGAAGAGGATGAAGAACGGAAAGGCTGTTGGTCCAAATTACATACCTGTGGAAGCATGGAGGTGTTTAGGTGATATGGCAGTGAAGTTTTTAACTAGATTGTTTAAAGAAATCTTGGAAAGTGAGAGGCTGCCTGAGGAATGGAGAAAAAGTGCTTTGCTACCAATTTTTAAGAATAAGGGTGATGTGCAGAGCTGTAGTAACTATAGAGGGATTAAACTGATCAGTCACAGCATGAAGTTATGGAAAAGAGTATTGGAAGCTAAGTTAAGAAGGGAGGTGATGATTAGTGATCAGCAGTATGGTTTTATGCCAGGAAAGAGCACTACAGATGCAATGTTTGCTCTGAGACTGTTGATGGAAAAGTACAGAGAAGGTCAGAAGTAGTTGCATTGTGTCTTTGTGGATTTAGAGAAAGCATATGACAGGGTGCCTAGAGAGGAGTTGTGGTATTGTATGAGGAAGTCGGGAGTGTTAGAGAAGTATGTAAGAGTGGTACAGGATATGTAAGAGGGTAGTGTGACAGCGGTGAGGTCTGCGGTGGGAGTGACGGATGCGTTTAAGGTGGAGGTGGGATTACATCAAGGATCAGCTCTGAGCCCTTTCTTATTTGCAATGGTGATGGACAGGTTGACAGACGAAATCAGACAGGAGTCCCTGTGGACTATGATGTTTGCAGATGACATTGTGATCTGTAGTGAGAGTAGGTAACAGGTGGAGGAGACCCTGGAGAGGTGGAGATATGCTCTAGAGAGAAGAGGAATGAAGGTCAGCAGGACTAAGACAGAATATATGTGTGTGAATGAGAGGGAGGATAGAGGAATGGTGAGGATGCAGGGTGTAGAGGTGGAGAAGGTGGATGAGTTTAAGTACTTGGGATCAACAGTTCAGAGTAATGGTGAGTGTGGAAGAGAGGTGAAGAAGAGAGTACAGGCAGGATGGAGTGGGTGGAGAAGAGTGTCCGGAGTGATTTGTGACAGACGAGTACAAGTAAGAGTGAAAGGGAAGGTCTACAAGAGGGTAGTGAGACCAGCTATGTTATATGGGTTGGAGACAGTGGCATTGACAAAAAGGCAGGAGTCAGAGCTTGAAGTGGCAGAGTTGAAGATATTAAGATTTGCACTGGGTGTGACGAGGATGGACAGGATTAGGAATAAGTATATTTGAGGGTCAGCCCAGGTTGGAAGGTTTGGAGACAAAGCCAGAGAGGCAAGATTACATTGGTTTGGACATGTGCTGAGGAGGGATGCAGAGTATATTGGGAAAAAGATGCTAAGGATGAAGCTGCCAGGTAACAGAAAATAGGGAGGCCTAAGATAAGGTTTATGGATGTGGTGAGAGAGGACATGCAGGTGGTTGGTGTGACAGAGCGATATGCAGAGGAAAGGAAGAAATGGAAACAGTTGATCTGCTGTGGTGACCCCTAAAGGGAGCAGCCAAAAGAAGAAGAAGATTGTTGCAAACTTCAGATAAGAAGTACTACTGTTAATGTACCCCTCAAATCTCCGTCATAGCATGTCCAAAGGTCAGTTGTCAATCTCCTCTCCGGTCCAGCTGGTGAAACTGGGAATCTTGAGGCAATGTTACAACTGCCACATGTACACAGACAACCCTCTCCTCCTCCCAACAAATTCCAACACATGTGAGAGATGCAACCATATAGCTGAACTGGAGGCTAAGCTCTCTCAACTCAGTACAGGCGTAACCAGTCAGGAGGAGAAGGAAACCACATTCACTACAATTCCAGTCTCACATAGACCTACCACGACAGCAAACCAAACACATGAACACACAAAAACATACTCGTAGGCTCTAAATAAAAATCTGCATAAGCAACAGAGACCTCCAAAGCAGACACCCAAGCAACCGCTACCCCAAAACAAAACACATGCAACACATAGCTCACAAAGCCAGTGTGCTGAACAGTCACAGCCCTTAAGGCTAAACAACACACCTGATACACTTGTAATAGGTGACTCTATCATCAGGCACACTGACGTCCCGCTCCCCAGGCTGAACAAGGAGAAGGTCATGGTGAGCTGCCTGTCAGGCGCTAGGATCTGCCACATAACACAAGCACTCAGGTCACTCCAAGGCAAGTACAAATATGACTCAGTCATTGTCCATGCTGGTGTGAATGACCTGAGAAGTACCTCCCTGGACTACATGAAAAGAGACATAGAGGAGCTCTCTGAGCATGTAGCCCAGGCCGGTATGACCCTGACCTTGAGTAGCATCTTACCCTCACCAAGAATGATGCCACAATATGAAGACAAGATGATCAATTTCAACAATTGGCTTAAGTATTGGTGTAATTCAAAGGAGATCCAATGCCTGTTAGCCTGGGATGACATGCTCGACAAGCCATGATGCTTCACTAGAGACGGCTTGTACCTGTCACCCCTGGGCTTTCGAATATTGGCAAAGGCTCTTGCCACCCCCATAGTGCCTTTTTTAGGCAAGGCTTAAAAGACAAACCCACCTCCATAGGTATCACAAGGGATAAGAAACTAAGAGTAATGCTACTCAATGCCAGAAGTCTAAACCTCAAGATGCACGCACTCGAAACTCTCCTTAGCATGGAGAACATCGATATCTCTGCAGTAACAGAAACCTGGTTCAAGGCTCCCGAGAGCACCCCAGCACTACCAGGTTATACCTCATACCATATTTTTTGGCCCCAAAACTTGGAACGAACCATAAAAGGAGGGGGAGTATCAATATTCGTCAAAGATATCCACACCTCCAGGTTGGTGGCACAGCACGAAGCTTCAGAGACTATCCGTGTGCAACTAACAGTGGGTAAAAATGCCTTCTAGTTTATATCCTGCTACAGACCACCCTCCCAAACCCAGGAACCCCACTTGGCCTTCCTGAGAACACTGGAAAATATGAAGGCCTCTCCAAACACCATTATATTGGGTGACTTCAACTACCCAAACATAGCCTGGGAGCATTACTCTAGCTCCAAAACCCTAGCCCAAAGGTTCCTAGAATTTATAAACTCAAATGCTATGGAACAGCTTGTTACCACTCCCACAAGAGGGGAAAACATACTGGACCTGATCATCACCAACATGGGGACTCTATGCTCCAGACCAGAAGTGTATCCCTCACTGGTAAGATCAGACAATAAACTAATCTCACTGGATATTCACATCCTGACCCCACCCCCTGCCCAGAAAACCACAGTGAAAAACTTCTCTAAAGCAAATTTCACACTCCTCAAAACCGAGGTGGAATCCTTCAAAGCCCCCAGGCCTGTGGAAAATATAGCCCAGACCGCAGAATCCTTTATAAACGCATTCTATGAACACCTTCAGGAATGCATGGATCATGCAATCCCAAACAAAACCAAGACCCAATCCTCCAAAGGCAGGCATCCTGTCTGGTGGACCCCAGCCATAAACAAACTATACAATAGAAGGAGGAAGCTACTACATGATAGAGCAAAATCCCAAAAAGAGAAGGCATCTCTGATCAGTATTAGCAAAAAACTACAGGCACTCATAAAATCGTCTAAGGCCAGCTTCAAGAGAAAAATTGCAGAGGACACTAAGGATAATCACAAGGCTTTCTTTAGTTATGTTAGAAATCTGGGTGGGAATTCCCAGATATGCTCAGAATTAGTCCAAAATGACAAAAAATACACCGAACCCACAGACATTGCCAACATCCTAGCTGACAGGTTCAGCGCAAACTCCCCCCCCACTTCCCCACCAAAAGGGCAAATATCTATCCAGCAGAGTGCTGCCCCCCTGACATCTCAGATGCTCAGGTAAGAGCCAACCTCTCCAAAGCAAAAAACACAGCATCAATGGGACCAGACGGTGTCCCGGGCTGTGTCCTACATGAACTCCAAGAAGAACTAAACCCAAACATAAAACTACTGTTCAATCTCAGCCTTACTACAGGATATGTACCCAAAGAGTGGCGTACAGCAACAGTGGTCCCTCTCCACAAAGGTGGTGCCTCAACGGATCCTGGAAACTATCGCCCCATAAGCCTGACTAGCTTGGTCTGCAAAGCTGTGGAAAGGATCATAATGGACCTCATAAATAAAGATATTGGGGACCTACAGACACTGGATCCTACCCAGTTCGGCTTTGTTAAGGGCAGATCCTGCTTCTTAAACCTGGTCGATTTCTTTGAAACAGTCACCAAGGCCATTGATGAGGGAAGGTGGTCCACACAGCCTACCTGGACCTCGCAAAAGCCTTCGATACAATACCCCACTCGGGCATTATAGATAAGCTCACCAGCTTAAACATAAACCCCTATGTCACTAGATGGGTTGCAAACTGGCTCAAGGACAGAACCCACATGGTTAGAATTGCTGGAGCCATGTCAGACTCCAAACCAGTTACAAGTGGCGTCCCACAAGGCTCAGTCCTGGGACCTCTCTTGTTCGGTATATATTTCTCGGAGGTACACGCCAACACAGAATGACTGTGGCTGACCAAGTTCGCAGATCCAGCCGACACAAGCATCCTACAAAAGGGCCTCATAGAAACAGACAACTGGTGCCAGAGACATGGCCTCAAGCTAAACGCCAAAAAGTGTATAGTCATCCCCTTTGGCAAAAACAAAGTGCCCACAAATTACCACATAGATGGTACTCCATTAAGTACGGAAGAAGTAATTAGGGACCTGGGGACCCAAGTTGATAGCAATCTCTCATTCGACAACCACGTGGCCAAAGTGGTTAGAAAATCATTTTATATAGCCCACCTAATCATGAAGGGATTCAAATCTAGATCAGAGGAGGTCATCGTGCCTCCCTCATCAGACCCATAATTGAGTACAATGCCCCTTTTGGGATGCACCTTACCAGACACCTGCAGCAACTGGAAAGACCCCAAAAGTACCTCACCAAGAGGATCAAAGGGCTCAAACAGATGCCATATGCTGCCTGGTTAAAGAAACTCCAGCTCTACTCAGTGGCATACTGCCTGACGTATAAAGCCATGTCCAACCCGGAATTAATGGACATGCTGCACCTCAGAAAATCCAAATTCCATCGAGCTACGCGCTCAAGATACTTGAACCTCAGCACTGAAATAAATAGGACATGCTGGAGGGACAGATTCATAACCCAGAGGCTCCCTTCACTCTGGAATAAAATCCCAGTCAGGGTTAGGCAGAGTCCCTCACTGACTCTCTTCAAGAGGAATCTTGATGAGTGGATGGGAGATCGTAGATTTACTCCGGGTATCATTTATGTGTCACTGTTAGACAGATGCACAGTATACTAACCTCGAAAAAGGGCATAGCAAAATTCATTTTAAAATGGGTGGCGAAAGCCAAACACACTCTAGCTAGGCTTGTAAATGCCCTAGGGCAGATAGCCTAGTATGAACCTATGAACCTATAGATGCACCCATAGCATAAAAAGATCATCTACAAACCATCTCATAAACAATATTTTTTCTTTAAATGGTCCCTGTAACATAAATTCTGATTCCCATATAACCATTAATGCAGTGGCGTAGCTATTGGCACATGAAGTGTCCATAGCTACGCCATTGCATTGCCAAAACACATCCTTATCAAAAATAAAGGCATTGTTGTATAGAACCAACTTAGTTAGCTCTATTAACAAATGTATATGTCTTTCTTCGGTACTAGAGTACTCCCTGATGAATCTCTCTAAACTTTTTAGCCCCGACTCATTAGGTAGCACGGTGAAAAGGGACACCACATCCATTGTCACTAATATAAATGTCTCATTCTTATTTCTATTATTCATATAGACATATAAATCCTTTAAAAAATGCTCTGTATCTCTCAGAACCTGATAAATATTATTCAACATTGGCCTTAGATTTTTCTCTATATATTTATCTTATATTTGTATCTATCTGCATCCAAGATTACTATTTGCCCACCTTTGTCAGTTGGATGTATAATTATATCTGTGTTCTCTTGCAACTTTCTTAAAGCATTCTGCTCACCCTTCATTAAATTAAAAGTACTTCTTTTATATTTGCACTTATCATCTAGCATTTGCAATTTATAAACTTCATCAATACACATACTTTCAAAGGTATTTATCAAAGGATTTGTCATCGGAATAAATGTACTTGGTTTCTAAACATATTCGCTTTTTCATTCATGCTCTTAAACATCATTCTTAAAGTTAAATTTCTAGCGAATAATTTAATATCAAAAATAACTTCAGTATTATAAGAATACCTGCTAGGTATAAACAATAGTCCTTTCTGCAAAACATTAAGTTCATCATCTGAGAAAACATAGCTGGATAAACTCCAGACTATTTTCTCATCTGTTGAAAAGCCTTCTTTATATTGCCCGAACCTACTCGTTCCTCCTCAAATTTTCTTTTCTGTCTGCTCAGACTCCTTCGCCCAGAATGATACCACAGTATAAGGACAAAATGATTGACTTCAGCAATTGGCTAAGCTTCTGGTGTCATTCAAAGGGAATCCAGTATTTGTCTGCCTGGGAAGACATGATCGACAAACCATGATGCTTTGCCAGAGATGGTCTGCACCTGTCACCCCGAGGATTCAGGTTACTGGCTAAAGCTCTTGCCACCCCTATAGTGCCTTTTTTAGGCAAGGCTTAAAAGACAAACCCACCTCCATAGGTATCACAAGGGATAAGAAACTAAGAGTAATGCTACTCAATGCCAGAAGTCTAAACCTCAAGATGCACGCACTCGAAACTCTCCTTAGCATGGAGAACATCGATATCTCTGCAGTAACAGAAACCTGGTTCAAGGCTCCCGAGAGCACCCCAGCACTACCAGGTTATACCTCATACCATGTTTTTCGGCCCCAAAACTTGGACCGAACCATAAAAGGAGGGGGAGTATCAATATTCGTCAAAGATATCCACACCTCCAGGTTGGTGGCACAGCACGAAGCTTCAGAGACTATCCGTGTGCAACTAACAGTGGGTAAAACTGCCTTCCAGTTTATATCCTGCTACAGACCACCCTCCCAAACCCAGGAACCCCACTCGGCCTTCCTGAGAACACTGGAAAATATGAAGGCCTCTCCAAACACCATTATATTGGGCAACTTCAACTACCCAAACATAGACTGGGAGCATTACTCTAGCTCCAACACCCTAGCCCAAAGGTTCCTAGAATTTATAAACTCAAATGCTATGGAACAGCTTGTTACCACTCCCACAAGTGGGGAAAACATACTGGACCTGATCATCACCAACATGGGGACTCTATGCTCCAGACCAGAAGTATATCCCTCACTGGTAAGATCAGACCATAAACTAACCTCACTGGATATTCACATCCTGACCCCACCCCCTGCCCAGAAAACCACAGTGAAAAACTTCTCTAAAGCAAATTTCACACTCCTCAAAACCGAGGTGGAATCCTTCAAAGCCCCCAGGCCTGTGGAAAATACGGCCCAGACCGCAGAATCCTTTATAAATGCATTCTATGAACAACTTCAGGAATGCATATATCATGCAATCCCAAACAAAACCAAGACCCAATCCTCCAAAGGCAGGCATCCTGTCTGGTGGACCCCAGCCATAAACAAACTATACAATAGAAGGAGGAAGCTACTACATGATAGAGCAAAATCCCAAAAAGAGAAGGCATCTCTGATCAGTATTAGCAAAAAACTACAGGCACTTATAAAATCATCTAAGGCCAGCTTCGAGAGAAAAATTGCACAGGACACTAAGGATAATCACAAGGCTTTCTTTAGTTATGTTAGAAATCTGGGTGGGAATTCCCAGATATGCTCAGAATTAGTCCAAAATGACAAAAAATACACCGAACCCACAGACATTGCCAACATCCTAGCTGACAGGTTCAGCGCAAACTCCCCCCCCCCTTCCCCACCAAAAGGGCAAATATCTATCCCAGCAGAGTGCTGCCCCCCTGACATCTCAGATGCTCAGGTAAGAGCCAACCTCTCCAAAGCAAAAAACACAGCATCAATGGGACCAGACGGTGTCCCGGGCTGCGTCTTACATGAACTCCAAGAAGAACTAAACCCAAACATAAAACTACTGTTCAATCTCAGCCTTACTACAGGATATGTACCCAAAGAGTGGCGTACAGCAACAGTGGTCCCTCTCCACAAAGGTGGTGCCTCAACGGATCCTGGAAACTATTGCCCCATAAGCCTGACTAGCTTGGTCTGCAAAGCTATGGAAAGGATCATAATGGACCTCATAAATAAAGATATTGGGGACCTACAGACACTGGATCCTACCCAGTTCGGCTTTGTTAAGGGCAGATCCTGCTTCTTAAACCTGGTCGATTTCTTTGAAACAGTCACCAAGGCCATTGATGAGGGAAGGTGGTCCACACAGCCTACCTGGACCTCGCAAAATCCTTCGATACAATACCCCACTCGGGCATTATAGATAAGCTCACCAGCTTAAACATAAACCCCTATGTCACTAGATGGGTTGCAAACTGGCTCAAGGACAGAACCCACATGGTTAGAATTGCTGGAGCCATGTCAGACTCCAAACCAGTTACAAGTGGCGTCCCACAAGGCTCAGTCCTGGGACCTCTCTTGTTCGGTATATATTTCTCGGAGGTACACGCCAACACAGAATGACTGTGGCTGACCAAGTTCGCAGATCCAGCCGACACAAGCATCCTACAAAAGGGCCTCATAGAAACAGACAACTGGTGCCAGAGACATGGCCTCAAGCTAAACGCCAAAAAGTGTATAGTCATCCCCTTTGGCAAAAACAAAGTGCCCACAAATTACCACATAGATGGTACTCCATTAAGTACGGAAGAAGTAATTTGGGACCTGGGGACCCAAGTTGATAGCAATCTCTCATTCGACAACCACGTGGCCAAAGTGGTTAGAAAATCATTTTATATAGCCCACCTAATCATGAAGGGATTCAAATCTAGATCAGAGGAGGTCATCGTGCCTCCCTCATCAGACCCATAATTGAGTACAATGCCCCTTTTGGGATGCACCTTACCAGACACCTGCAGCAACTGGAAAGACCCCAA
Source organism: Protopterus annectens (assembly GCF_019279795.1). Classification (NCBI taxonomy): domain Eukaryota; kingdom Metazoa; phylum Chordata; order Ceratodontiformes; family Protopteridae; genus Protopterus; species Protopterus annectens. The sequence continues at coordinate 1,499,466,790 of NC_056737.1, read as the reverse complement.
AAGTACCTCACCAAGAGGATCAAAGGGCTCAAACAGATGCCATATGCTGCCTGGTTAAAGAAACTCCAGCTCTACTCAGTGGCATACCGCCTGCTCAGAGGCAATCTGTGCCTGACGTATAAAGCCATGTCCAACCCGGAATTAATGGACATGCTGCACCTCAGAAAATCCAAATTCCATCGAGCTACGCGCTCAAGATACTTGAACCTCAGCACTGAAATAAATAGGACATGCTGGAGGGACAGATTCATAACCCAGAGGCTCCCTTCACTCTGGAATAAAATCCCAGTCAGGGTTAGGCAGAGTCCCTCACTGACTCTCTTCAAGAGGAATCTTGATGAGTGGATGGGAGATCGTAGATTTACTCCGGTATCATTTATGTGTCACTGTTAGACAGATGCACAGTATACTAACCTCGAAAAGGGCATAGCAAAATTCATTTTAAAATGGGTGGCGAAAGCCAAACACACTCTAGCTAGGCTTGTAAATGCCCTAGGGCAGATAGCCTAGTATGAACCTATGAACCTATAGATGCACCCATAGCATAAAAAGATCATCTACAAACCATCTCATAAACAATATTTTTTCTTTAAATGGTCCCTGTAACATAAATTCTGATTCCCATATAACCATTAATGCAGTGGCGTAGCTATTGGCACATGAAGTGTCCATAGCTACGCCATTGCATTGCCAAAACACATCCTTATCAAAAATAAAGGCATTGTTGTATAGAACCAACTTAGTTAGCTCTATTAACAAATGTATATGTCTTTCTTTGGTACTAGAGTACTCTCTGATGAATCTCTCTAAACTTTTTAGCCCCGACTCATTAGGTATCACGGTGAAAAGGGACACCACATCCATTGTCACTAATATAAATGTCTCATCCTTATTTCTATTATTCATATAGACATATAAATCCTTTAAAAAATGCTCTGTATCTCTCAGAACCTGATAAATATTATTCAACATTGGCCTTAGATTTTTCTCTATATATTTATCTTATATTTGTATCTATCTGCATCCAAGATTACTATTTGCCCACCTTTGTCAGTTGGATGTATAATTATATCTGTGTTCTCTTGCAACTTTCTTAAAGCATTCTGCTCACCCTTCATTAAATTAAAAGTACTTCTTTTATATTTGCACTTATCATCTAGCATTTGCAATTTATAAACTTCATCAATACACATACTTTCAAAGGTATTTATCAAAGGATTTGTCATCGGAATAAATGTACTTGGTTTCTAAACATATTCGCTTTTTCATTCGTGCTCTTAAACATCATTCTTAAAGTTAAATTTCTAGCGAATAATTTAATATCAAAAATAACTTCAGTATTATCAGAATACCTGCTAGGTATAAACAATAGTCCTTTCTGCAAAACATTAAGTTCATCATCTGAGAAAACATAGCTGGATAAACTCCAGACTATTTTCTCATCTGTTGAAAAGCCTTCTTTATATTGCCCGAACCTACTCGTTCCTCCTCAAATTTTCTTTTCTGTCTGCTCAGACTCCTTCGCCCAGAATGATACCACAGTATAAGGACAAAATGATTAACTTCAGCAATTGGCTAAGCTTCTGGTGTCATTCAAAGGGAATCCAGTATTTGTCTGCCTGGGAAGACATGATCGACAAACCATGATGCTTTGCCAGAGATGGTCTGCACCTGTCACCCCGAGGATTCAGGTTACTGGCTAAAGCTCTTGCCACCCCTATAGTGCCTTTTTTAGGCAAGGCTTAAAAGACAAACCCACCTCCATAGGTATCACAAGGGATAAGAAACTGAGTAATGCTACTCAATGCCAGAAGTCTAAACCTCAAGATGCACGCACTCGAAACTCTCCTTAGCATGGAGAACATCGATATCTCTGCAGTAACAGAAACCTGGTTCAAGGCTCCCGAGAGCACCCCAGCACTACCAGGTTATACCTCATATCATGTTTTTCGGCCCCAAAACTTGGACCGAACCATAAAAGGAGGGGGAGTATCAATATTCGTCAAAGATATCCACACCTCCAGGTTGGTGGCACAGCACGAAGCTTCAGAGACTATCCGTGTGCAACTAACAGTGGGTAAAACTGCCTTCCAGTTTATATCCTGCTACAGACCACCCTCCCAAACCCAGGAACCCCACTCGGCCTTCCTGAGAACACTGGAAAATATGAAGGCCTCTCCAAACACCATTATATTGGGCGACTTCAACTACCCAAACATAGACTGGGAGCATTACTCTAGCTCCAACACCCTAGCCCAAAGGTTCCTAGAATTTATAAACTCAAATGCTATGGAACAGCTTGTTACCACTCCCACAAGTGGGGAAAACATACTGGACCTGATCATCACCAACATGGGGACTCTATGCTCCAGACCAGAAGTATATCCCTCACTGGTAAGATCAGACCATAAACTAACCTCACTGGATATTCACATCCTGACCCCACCCCCTGCCCAGAAAACCACAGTGAAAAACTTCTCTAAAGCAAATTTCACACTCCTCAAAACCGAGGTGGAATCCTTCAAAGCCCCCAGGCCTGTGGAAAATACGGCCCAGACCGCAGAATCCTTTATAAACGCATTCTATGAACACCTTCAGGAATGCATATATCATGCAATCCCAAACAAAACCAAGACCCAATCCTCCAAAGGCAGGCATCCTGTCTGGTGGACCCCAGCCATAAACAAACTATACAATAGAAGGAGGAAGCTACTACATGATAGAGCAAAATCCCAAAAAGAGAAGGCATCTCTGATCAGTATTAGCAAAAAACTACAGGCACTTATAAAATCGTCTAAGGCCAGCTTCGAGAGAAAAATTGCACAGGACACTAAGGATAATCACAAGGCTTTCTTTAGTTATGTTAGAAATCTGGGTGGGAATTCCCAGATATGCTCAGAATTAGTCCAAAATGACAAAAAATACACCGAACCCACAGACATTGCCAACATCCTAGCTGACAGGTTCAGCGCAAACTCCCCCCCCCTTCCCTACCAAAAGGGCAAATATCTATCCCAGCAGAGTGCTGCCCCCCTGACATATCAGATGCTCAGGTAAGAGCCAACCTCTCCAAAGCAAAAAACACAGCATCAATGGGACCAGACGGTGTCCCGGGCTGCGTCCTACATGAACTCCAAGAAGAACTAAACCCAAACATAAAACTACTGTTCAATCTCAGCCTTACTACAGGATATGTACCCAAAGAGTGGCGTACAGCAACAGTGGTCCCTCTCTCCACAAAGGTGGTGCCTCAACGGATCCTGGAAACTATCGCCCCATAAGCCTGACTAGCTTGGTCTGCAAAGCTATGGAAAGGATCATAATGGACCTCATAAATAAAGATATTGGGGACCTACAGACACTGGATCCTACCCAGTTCGGCTTTGTTAAGGGCAGATCCTGCTTCTTAAACCTGGTCGATTTCTTTGAAACAGTCACCAAGGCCATTGATGAGGGAAGGTGGTCCACACAGCCTACCTGGACCTCGCAAAAGCCTTCGATACAATACCCCACTCGGGCATTATAGATAAGCTCACCAGCTTAAACATAAACCCCTATGTCACTAGATGGGTTGCAAACTGGCTCAAGGACAGAACCCACATGGTTAGAATTGCTGGAGCCATGTCAGACTCCAAACCAGTTACAAGTGGCGTCCCACAAGGCTCAGTCCTGGGACCTCTCTTGTTCGGTATATATTTCTCGGAGGTACACACCAACACAGAATGACTGTGGCTGACCAAGTTCGCAGATCCAGCCGACACAAGCATCCTACAAAAGGGCCTCATAGAAACAGACAACTGGTGCCAGAGACATGGCCTCAAGCTAAACGCCAAAAAGTGTATAGTCATCCCCTTTGGCAAAAACAAAGTGCCCACAAATTACCACATAGATGGTACTCCATTAAATATGGAAGAAGTAATTAGGGACCTGGGGACCCAAGTTGATAGCAATCTCTCATTCGACAACCACGTGGCCAAAGTGGTTAGAAAATCATTTTATATAGCCCACCTAATCATGAAGGGATTCAAATCTAGATCAGAGGAGGTCATCGTGCCTCCCTCATCAGACCCATAATTGAGTACAATGCCCCTTTTGAGATGTACCTTACCAGACACCTGCAGCAACTGGAAAGACCCCAAAAGTACCTCACCAAGAGGATCAAAGGGCTCAAACAGATGCCATATGCTGCCTGGTTAAAGAAACTCCAGCTCTACTCAGTGGCATACCGCCTGCTCAGAGGCAATCTGTGCCTGACGTATAAAGCCATGCCCAACCCGGAATTAATGGACATGCTGCACCTCAGAAAATCCAAATTCCATCGAGCTACGCGCTCAAGATACTTGAACCTCAGCACTGAAATAAATAGGACATGCTGGAGGGACAGATTCATAACCCAGAGGCTCCCTTCACTCTGGAATAAAATCCCAGTCAGGGTTAGGCAGAGTCCCTCACTGACTCTCTTCAAGAGGAATCTTGATGAGTGGATGGGAGATCGTAGATTTACTCCGGGTATCATTTATGTGTCACTGTTAGACAGATGCACAGTATACTAACCTCGAAAAAGGGCATAGCAAAATTCATTTTAAAATGGGTGGCGAAAGCCAAACACACTCTAGCTAGGCTTGTAAATGCCCTAGGGCAGATAGCCTAGTATGAACCTATGAACCTATAGATGCACCCATAGCATAAAAGATCATCATCTACAAACCATCTCATAAACAATATTTTTTCTTTAAATGGTCCCTGTAACATAAATTCTGATTCCCATATAACCATTAATGCAGTGGCGTAGCTATTGGCACATGAAGTGTCCATAGCTACGCCATTGCATTGCCAAAACACATCCTTATCAAAAATAAAGGCATTGTTGTATAGAACCAACTTAGTTAGCTCTATTAACAAATGTATATGTCTTTCTTCGGTACTAGAGTACTCTCTGATGAATCTCTCTAAACTTTTTAGCCCCGACTCATTAGGTATCACGGTGAAAAGGGACACCACATCCATTGTCACTAATATAAATGTCTCATCCTTATTTCTATTATTCATATAGACATATAAATCCTTTAAAAAATGCTCTGTATCTCTCAGAACCTGATAAATATTATTCAACATTGGCCTTAGATTTTTCTCTATATATTTATCTTATATTTGTATCTATCTGCATCCAAGATTACTATTTGCCCACCTTTGTCAGTTGGATGTATAATTATATCTGTGTTCTCTTGCAACTTTCTTAAAGCATTCTGCTCACCCTTCATTAAATTAAAAGTACTTCTTTTATATTTGCACTTATCATCTAGCATTTGCAATTTATAAACTTCATCAATACACATACTTTCAAAGGTATTTATCAAAGGATTTGTCATCGGAATAAATGTACTTGGTTTCTAAACATATTCGCTTTTTCATTCGTGCTCTTAAACATCATTCTTAAAGTTAAATTTCTAGCTTAATAATTTAATATCAAAAATAACTTCAGTATTATCAGAATACCTGCTAGGTATAAACAATAGTCCTTTCTGCAAAACATTAAGTTCATCATCTGAGAAAACATAGCTGGATAAACTCCAGACTATTTTCTCATCTGTTGAAAAGCCTTCTTTATATTGCCCTAACCTACTCGTTCCTCCTCAAATTTTCTTTTCTGTCTGCTCAGACTCCTTCGCCCAGAATGATACCACAGTATAAGGACAAAATGATTGACTTCAGCAATTGGCTAAGCTTCTGGTGTCATTCAAAGGGAATCCAGTATTTGTCTGCCTGGGAAGACATGATCGACAAACCATGATGCTTTGCCAGAGATGGTCTGCACCTGTCACCCCGAAGATTCAGGTTACTGGCTAAAGCTCTTGCCACCCCTATAGTGCCTTTTTTAGGCAAGGCTTAAAAGACAAACCCACCTCCATAGGTATCACAAGGGATAAGAAACTAAGAGTAATGCTACTCAATGCCAGAAGTCTAAACCTCAAGATGCACGCACTCGAAACTCTCCTTAGCATGGAGAACATCGATATCTCTGCAGTAACAGAAACCTGGTTCAAGGCCCGAGAGCACCCCAGCACTACCAGGTTATACCTCATACCATGTTTTTCGGCCCCAAAACTTGGACCGAACCATAAAAGGAGGGGGAGTATCAATATTCGTCAAAGATATCCACACCTCCAGGTTGGTGGCACAGCACGAAGCTTCAGAGACTATCCGTGTGCAACTAACAGTGGGTAAAACTGCCTTCCAGTTTATATCCTGCTACAGACCACCCTCCCAAACCCAGGAACCCCACTCGGCCTTCCTGAGAACACTGGAAAATATGAAGGCCTCTCCAAACACCATTATATTGGGCGACTTCAACTACCCAAACATAGACTGGGAGCATTACTCTAGCTCCAACACCCTAGCCCAAAGGTTCCTAGAATTTATAAACTCAAATGCTATGGAACAGCTTGTTACCACTCCCACAAGTGGGGAAGACATACTGGACCTGATCATCACCAACATGGGGACTCTATGCTCCAGACCAGAAGTATATCCCTCACTGGTAAGATCAGTCCATAAACTAACCTCACTGGATATTCACATCCTGACCCCACCCTCTGCCCAGAAAACCACAGTGAAAAACTTCTCTAAAGCAAATTTCACACTCCTCAAAACCGAGGTGGAATCCTTCAAAGCCCCCAGGCCTGTGGAAAATACGGCCCAGACCGCAGAATCCTTTATAAACGCATTCTATGAACACCTTCAGGAATGCATATATCATGCAATCCCAAACAAAACCAAGACCCAATCCTCCAAAGGCAGGCATCCTGTCTGGTGGACCCCAGCCATAAACAAACTATACAATAGAAGGAGGAAGCTACTAAATGATAGAGCAAAATCCCAAAAAGAGAAGGCATCTCTGATCAGTATTAGCAAAAAACTACAGGCACTTATAAAATCGTCTAAGGCCAGCTTCGAGAGAAAAATTGCACAGGACACTAAGGATAATCACAAGGCTTTCTTTAGTTATGTTAGAAATCTGGGTGGGAATTCCCAGATATGCTCAGAATTAGTCCAAAATGACAAAAAATACACTGAACCCAGACATTGCCAACATCCTAGCTGACAGGTTCAGCGCAACCCCCCCCCCCCCTTCCCCACCAAAAGGGCAAATATCTATCCCAGCAGAGTGCTGCCCCCCTGACATCTCAGATGCTCAGGTAAGAGCCAACCTCTCCAAAGCAAAAAACACAGCATCAATGGGACCAGACGGTGTCCCGGCTCCCCTACATGAACTCCAAGAAGAACTAAACCCAAACATAAAACTACTGTTCAATCTCAGCCTTACTACAGGATATGTACCCAAAGAGTGGCGTACAGCAACAGTGGTCCCTCTCCACAAAGGTGGTGCCTCAACGGATCCTGGAAACTATCGCCCCATAAGCCTGACTAGCTTGGTCTGCAAAGCTATGGAAAGGATCATAATGGACCTCATAAATAAAGATATTGGGGACCTACAGACACTGGATCCTACCCAGTTCGGCTTTGTTAAGGGCAGATCCTGCTTCTTAAACCTGGTCGATTTCTTTGAAACAGTCACCAAGGCCATTGATGAGGGAAGGTGGTCCACACAGCCTACCTGGACCTCGCAAAAGCCTTCGATACAATACCCCACTCGGGCATTATAGATAAGCTCACCAGCTTAAACATAAACCCCTATGTCACTAGATGGGTTGCAAACTGGCACAAGGACAGAACCCACATGGTTAGAATTGCTGGAGCCATGTCAGACTCCAAACCAGTTACAAGTGGCATCCCACAAGGCTCAGTCCTGGGACCTCTCTTGTTCGGTATATATTTCTCTGAGGTACACGCCAACACAGAATGACTGTGGCTGACCAAGTTCACAGATCCAGCCGACACAAGCATCCTACAAAAGGGCCTCATAGAAACAGACAACTGGTGCCAGAGACATGGCCTCAAGCTAAACGCCAAAAAGTGTATAGTCATCCCCTTTGGCAAAAACAAAGTGCCCACAAATTACCACATAGATGGTACTCCATTAAGTACGGAAGAAGTAATTAGGGACCTGGGGACCCAAGTTGATAGCAATCTCTCATTCGACAACCACGTGGCCAAAGTGGTTAGAAAATCATTTTATACAGCCCACCTAATCATGAAGGGATTCACATCTAGATCAGAGGAGGTCATCGTGCCTCCCTCATCAGACCCATAATTGAGTACAATGCCCCTTTTGGGATGTACCTTACCAGACACCTGAAGCAACTGGAAAGACCCCAAAAGTACCTCACCAAGAGGATCAAAGGGCTCAAACAGATGCCATATGCTGCCTGGTTAAAGAAACTCCAGCTCTACTCAGTGGCATACCGCCTGCTCAGAGGCGATCTGTGCCTGACATATAAAGCCATGTCCAACCCGGAATTAATGGACATGCTGCACCTCAGAAAATCCAAATTCCATTGAGCTATGCGCTCAAGATACTTGAACCTCAGCACTGAAATAAATAGGACATGCTGGAGGGACAGATTCATAACCCAGAGGCTCCCTTCACTCTGGAATAAAATCCCAGTCAGGGTTAGGCAGAGTCCCTCACTGACTCTCTTCAAGAGGAATCTTGATGAGTGGATGGGAGATCGTAGATTTACTCCGGGTATCATTTATGTGTCACTGTTAGACAGATGCACAGTATACTAACCTCGAAAAAGGGCATAGCAAAATTCATTTTAAAATGGGTGGCGAAAGCCAAACACACTCTAGCTAGGCTTGTAAATGCCCTAGGGCAGATAGCCTAGTATGAACCTATGAACCTATAGATGCACCCATAGCATAAAAAGATCATCTACAAACCATCTCATAAACAATATTTTTTCTTTAAATGGTCCCTGTAACATAAATTCTGATTCCCATATAACCATTAATGCAGTGGCGTAGCTATTGGCACATGAAGTGTCCATAGCTACGCCATTGCATTGCCAAAACACATCCTTATCAAAAATAAAGGCATTGTTGTATAGAACCAACTTAGTTAGCTCTATTAACAAATGTATATGTCTTTCTTCAGTACTAGAGTACTCTCTGATGAATCTCTCTAAACTTTTTAGCCCCGACTCATTAGGTATCACGGTGAAAAGGGACACCACATCCATTGTCACTAATATAAATGTCTCATCCTTATTTCTATTATTCATATAGACATATAAATCCTTTAAAAAATGCTCTGTATCTCTCAGAACCTGATAAATATTATTCAACATTGGCCTTAGATTTTTCTCTATATATTTATCTTATATTTGTATCTATCTGCATCCAAGATTACTATTTACCCACCTTTGTCAGTTGGACGTATAATTATATCTGTGTTCTCTTGCAACTTTCTTAAAGCATTCTGCTCACCCTTCATTAAATTTAAAGTACTTCTTTTATATTTGCACTTATCATCTAGCATTTGCAATTTATAAACTTCATCAATACACATACTTTCAAAGGTATTTATCAAAGGATTTGTCATCGGAATAAATGTACTTGGTTTCTAAACATATTCGCTTTTTCATTCATGCTCTTAAACATCATTCTTAAAGTTAAATTTCTAGCGAATAATTTAATATCAAAAATAACTTCAGTATTATCAGAATACCTGCTAGGTATAAACAATAGTCCTTTCTGCAAAACATTAAGTTCATCATCTGAGAAAACATAGCTGGATAAACTCCAGACTATTTTCTCATCTGTTGAAAAGCCTTCTTTATATTGCCCGAACCTACTCGTTCCTCCTCAAATTTTCTTTTCTGTCTGCTCAGACTCCTTTGCCCAGAATGATACCACAGTATAAGGACAAAATGATTGACTTCAGCAATTGGCTAAGCTTCTGGTGTCATTCAAAGGGAATCCAGTATTTGTCTGCCTGGGAAGACATGATCGACAAACCATGATGCTTTGCCAGAGAATTCAGGTTACTGGCTAAAGCTCTTGCCACCCCTATAGTGCCTTTTTCAGGCAAGGTTCAAAGGATAAAACCACCACTGTAACAGATACAAGCATGCAAAATCTGAAGGTAATGCTACTCAATGCTAGAAGTCTAAACCTCAAAATGCACTCTCTCGAGGCACTCCTAAAAATGGAGAACATCGATATCTGTGCAGTAACTGAGACCTGGTTCAAGGCTCCAGAGAGCACAGTATAAAAAAGTTTGTCATGTTAATCATCTCCTATCTAAGAACAGTATGCATCCACCGCATAATTTTAAAAATGTGGTTAAAAAACAAGTTTATAGAGCCTCTAGGCTAAATATGCATGATGATGATTTTCATAAACGAACTGAAGTAGTTAGAAATGATTTGAAGGCCAGAGGGTACACTGAATCATTCTTGGATAATAATATTCAGCAGGTTGTAAAATTAAGACAGTCTATTGCTAAACCTTACTTTTCTGAGAAAAAGAAAGAATGTCTGAACAATAAGGAAAGTGTCACTAAACTGAGAGTACCTTTAGAATATTCTACAAATGTAGGCATGTATAGTGATATTGTAAGGAAATACTGGGGAATTCTAACCAGTGATAAACAGGTTAAGGAGATGATAGATGTGGAACCAAAATTTTTATTTAAGAATAATTTGTCCCTGAAAAGGAGACTGTTATTCTAAACACAGTTTTGGAACCCCAATATGAGTTGATACTAGACCGTGTAGAAGTTGTTCATTCTGCACATTTATAGATACATGTGCACAGTTTACACACCCTATCATAGAATATATAATTTTTGCCTCTATGCTACCTGTGAAACTAAACATGTGCCCCGGGATTCATGAACCTTGCGCCAGGCGCCAGCATAGCGTCGGCGTTATAACGCCAAATATGGCTGCTTAGCGATCCAGGTATGAATGAATTCCACGTGCACTACCGCCGTCGACCGGACGTCCGCCCCGGTAGGTATGCAACACACACTGTGCGGTATTGCACCATGCAAATGAGGGCAAATAGCGATCCAGCGCAGGCGAGGCGAAGGAGGCACGGCAATGTAAACCAAAAAGCGGTTTACATTTACCCAAACATACCGGAGGAGAGAAGGCTGTCTAAGTCAGGTATCATATAGGTCCAATATGCCAATGTGGAAAGGCACCGTGAATGTCCAAAGAAAATTTGCACAAAATGTAAAAATGACATAAATGGCACGTATGTAGAAAGAACAGCAGACCCCGGGATATGTGCACAGAAGTTGTAAAGCAATGAAATAATATGACAATGTCCTAAAAGAGCAGTAGAACACAAATCAGCTGCACAGCCACCACACACCATAGTATGTATGTAAAGCTGCAACCCCAGCGCAATGGTTGTCAAGGAGTGGTGGCGGTGTCCGCCCGTAACCATGTATTAGTAGTCAATTCCATGCAAATGAGGCAGATAATAGTGAATCGCAAAAGCGGCGCGGAGTAAGGATGGAGCAAATGGGCGTGTGGGTACTACACCGAGGAGTGGCCTACGAGATACATGTCAACCACAGAGGGTGTGCCACTGTAGGAGGAAGGATATTGGAGGTCAGCAAATCTGGGCTGTACAATGCACATCACAGCATCAGGACTGGCGTGTTAGGAAATAGATGCGCTTGAGAGTACAGAATGGCGTACAAATGCATGTGCACGAGGATGACTACGCTCCTAAACCAGTCATGTGGCCTCACCGGCAACAACCAGGGATATAGGAAGGTAATGCGAGAATACGAGGAAATGCGGAAGCACTGTAAATGGATCCGTATCGCGCTAGTAACACCAATCAATCCAGGAAGGGCAAAGCGCGCGGCTGATAACTCTGCATGCAGACTCCTGCATAACGGGAAAGGGGCGGCATATGCGTGCAAAGGTAGTGGGGGATGTAGTAGTAATGCAAAGCGCAATGAGCAAAGAACCGAAATAGCACAGCCAAGTACAGAGGTAGCATAACTGCGGCTGCAGATAAAATGCATCATATGCCATGTGCCTGCAGGATGCAGTAATGTAAGATGCCAGGCGAAGGCAATGCAGGCAACTGTAATGTAACACTACAGGCAGTACCGTTGCAGCTGCAAGCGTAAAACCACGGAAATAATCCGTGGATACGGCCTGAACACCCAATGACATCACCGGGTATACAGCACAACAGTATTAAATGTGAATGCACACAACACACAGCGCGATTTCCCACGCCGCACCGTAGGGTGTAAACAGACGGGAACTTTTAATATGTATATGCTGGGTGCGCCGCGTGATGCATAGGTATGTGGCAGAGACAGACGGAGTTGCGGAGGGTGGTGCCGACAATGACCGTAGAGCCTCACAGGAGAAGGAGAGTGTTCAGACCAAGGGTGACCTACCAGGGCTGCGAGACCTGGAGATAGGCGCTACAGGGTGGACAGGGACACGTTACAGCAAATAGTGGAGCTGTGCCGCGCGCCTGAGAACAAGAGACAACAGAGGGGAGCCCATCCCAGTGGACACAAAGGTATGTGTGAGCTTGCGAATACTGGCTACGGGTACCTTTCAAAGGCCAACCGGGGACATAATGGGCATCTCACAGGCATCAGCATCCAGGGTACTACACCAGGTCCTGGATGCCATATTACCACATGCCCATGAGCACATAAATTACCCCACATCTCAGGAGGAGTTGGCTAGCAATATCGCCTTCCACCGTGTGTGGCACAATACCGGAGGTCCTGGGTGCGATAGACTGTACGCACATAGAAATTAAGTCACCACCGGGAGCAGGGTAGACGCTACATAAACCGCAAGGGATACCCCTCCATCAATTGCCAGGTCGTCGTGCGCAGGGCATTATTATGGATGTGTGTGCTGGCAGCCCTGGAAGCTACCACGACTCCCATATCTGGCATGCCTCACAGCTGTATCAGGTATTCGCCAGGGGACATCACACAAGGTCACCTTGTGGGGATGCTGGCCGCACTGGAGCCGTGGTTGATGACACCCATCAGGAATGCACACACACACATGCAAGAACGCCATAATGAGGCACACGCACAAACTAGAATAATCATAGAGCGTGTGTGTTCGGGATGTTGAAATCACGGTTCCGTGCTTGGATACATCCGGTGGAGCCTTGCAGTACTCTCCAGGCACAAGTGCCCACATATTCATAGTATGTTGTATGCTACACAATATGATTCTGCGGAAACAGCTGCTGCAGGGACATAATGCGGGCCACCAAGCCGCCCACAACTGCCAGGGCAAGCACAGGCACAGGGCGTTCAGCGCCATGGACACACTGAGCCAGCTCCAGTAGGTAGACAGAGGCGTACCAATATGCCTACGCCCACAACAAGAGGGAACGAGCACATACGTTGACAGTGTAGGCCCCATGGACTGACACCTCCTGACCTGCACACACAGTAAAATGGACGCCACACGTGTCCGCCCGTAATGTGTACCGTATGTGCGGACATATGTGTGACTCTAACAAAGGCACCGCCCAAACACCGCGACACCCAATAGCCAGCAGAGCATGGAACGCCAACACCTCAACGACGCCCGGTTCTACAGCACTGCGTAGCCGTATGCTGCCACCATCGCCAGAAGTCGACCACATATGTACTCATGTGCATACACACGGAAATACGATACATCAGTACACATGAAATAGAAAAATATGTACGCATACACAATTAGAAAGTACAACAGAGGAATATGGAACCCAGGGATGCAAGTTCACAGATAAGTAAGCCGAAATCACCACAATGTAAACGTAGTGGCCCACAACCCGATCATCCTGAAGGGGGGGCAGGGCAGGTAACGCCAGCCAGCGAAATGTTAACCTGCATCAATACATATCGGGGTGTCGGGATGGTCACCAGTCCACGGTACAGTAACGGGATATGTGTAGGGTTACCACCTGTCCCACGTTGTGAGGGACAGTCCCCCTTTGGGCAGTTGTGTCCTGCAAAAACATTGACAAAATGGCAAATGTCGTGAGATTGTAGGACAAAACTATTTCCCATAATTTCTATATTAGTCGCATAAAACAAGTGATTTTGTAGAAGAAACATCTAAATATGATAATAAACAGAATAAGCAACTGTAATGCTACAGGTTTGTATCCTGTCAAAAAAGTGAATTGCTGTCCTTTGTACTGGCCGTGGGTATGTGTTTGCATGCAAAATCTGACGTTTCCACAGACAATGTCCCACTTTGTGTATTTGAAAAGGTGGCAACCCTAGATATGTGCGTCATATCCATAGGATATGAGTGCGGAGATGCTTGCCACGGCGCCTGCGGCCAACGTAGGTATTGTGTTCAACCGTCGGTGCGAAAGCGGAAAGCATACCAGTGAAGTGTACGACATTATGAGGAACGTACCTCATTTGGGGTGTAAAACAGTTCATGTTCCTCGCAGTTCCTCCAAGTTCCACATTGAAAATGTCTGTCAAACATCCATTGTTAGGAATGTATATAAATGACATCCTGGTAAATAGAATGTACTCATAGTAAGTCAGTAAAGGTTCTTCACTGTAAGTAAATCAGCATATTACAATCAACCTATGACCTACTTAGCTGAAGTTGTCACTATGCCACATTATGCCCATGTGTTTCACATTACTACTGTGTGTGTTCCTCACTCTGGAAATAGAAGGTTGACAGCCATGGCGGCAATATGTGTGTGTGTGAGGTTGTCGTGTGTTCCGCTGTGTGTGTGTGTAATGTGTGTGCCACTGTAAACTGTGTATGTAGATGACATGTCACAGGCGGAGTGTAATAACAGGCGTAGGCATACAGTACAGGAACCATAGGCGTATGTACAGCAGTACCCACAAAGTAGTACTGACATCTCCTCAGTGGCTATGCGTGTGGCGGCGAAAGCGATGCAAAGCGGAAATGTCCCAAAGTGTACCACAGGGCCATAGCCAACAGGAGATGCAAAGGACGCATGTAAAACCATGACCTTAGGTATGGCGGCCATAAGGTAGACTCCACGGTCCGTCGCCATTACAGCATCAGGCATGTCGGGCGAAAATACAGATGTGCTATCCCAGCACCGATCGTGAACACCTACGGTCCCGTAAATACCGCGGTGTGTAAGCAAGCACCACGAATAGGAGGCTACGGTAGCATACAGGGCCGCCCCAAGTATAGGACCACATTCACCGTAACTATCAGCGACAAAATGCCAATGGATAGTAGGCACGGACGAACATCCGCAGATATATAACCGATGTGAAGGAGGAATACGTGCAGGAAGCACACAGGCGATACCGACAGCAGCGACATCAACCAAACAAACATTCCCGAAGAACAGACAGGGTAAACCGCAGCTCCCAAGCAGGGATGTAGCACACACACAAGCATATCTGGTATGTATAAATGCAAGACTCACACCCATACCGTCACCCACATCCGCAGATATACCCCATTGCACATATCAAAGGGATAACAGCTAAAACCGTAGCAAACACATACAGGCAGTGAATGACAGCGGCATACCCACAACAAGCTCCTGGAAACACTAGCAGCGGCTGATGCATCCCTGCATCCGCTATGTACAGGAAAATAACAGCGACGTAACACATCTGGATGCACAACGCCATCGACAGACGCCGCCAGGAAACGGGGACCCACACGTCGAACACAATACCATACCCAACAGACACAATCCACGGCTAACACCACAGCGAAATGTACCCGACACCACACATAGCGGATGCAGTCACACAACATGATACAATACATACCATCCTCACGAAGGTATTGCAAATAACCAACGGCCACACGAGGAAAGAACCATGGGCTAGTGCCGACGCTTAACGAACGAAAGGAAGGGGATCACCGCGATATGCGCATAAGTACACACCGGAACAGCTATTGGCCTGATTAACACACATGCCTCAGGTGACGAATATAAGGAAGACTCCTGGATATTCAAACCGCATGTTCATCCCGACCTAACACGAATAGGGATGGAGCAACAAGGGAATAGCGACGTGCCCAGACCAAATGGCTGGAAAGGTATGTCGAACCCACGACATGTACTGGTGTGTAACGACGTACGTATAATGTGACTTAAATCTGTACAGTATGTGAACGGTGTGTGTAGGTAAAGATACCTGTCCATCAGGCAGAGAGGCGAAGGTTGGATATGTAATGCTAAAACGCCGCAGCATACCAACGACTGTGGACAAACGTGTGGCACAGCAGTGGGACAACATGTACACACCCGGGATAACCCCAGGTTGGCTTGCCACCTTTTCAAATGGCCAAAGTGAAATCTTGGACACACATCAGATGTTACAGGTGGACACATACCCATGGTCAGTACAAAGGTTAGAACTCTACTGTTTTGCATAAAGAAAACTGTAGTCTTGTAGCAGTTAAGTTGCTTATTGTGTGTCTTGTAACATTTAGGAATGTACATACATAAATAAGTATGTGATGCAACTCTTACATAATAATGGCATATAGTGATGTCCTACAATCTCAGGACAATTGCCATTTGTAATATATTTTGTCAGGACACAACTGCCCAAGGAGGGACTGTCCCTTGCAAAGTGGCACAGGTGGTAACCGCATTACCCCAGGTCTGCCATAGGGGTTGCAAACAAAGAACAATGCCACCACCCACGCTGATGCTGGCAGTGGATATCCAACAATAAAGTGCCACAGCAGGGATAGGACATGTATGTATAGTGTCACAGCACACATGTGCATGGGCATATACCATCGATGTCATACGGAATGTGCGCACGACGCGCGTATCCCACGCAGTAGGGGCGACTATGTCAATTATGTGTAATGCAAAGCTGGCATGATGGATATGTTCACAAATCATAGGCAGTATCACAGGCATAGCATGCATGATGGAGCGATGGCCTAATGTTATGTACATACACAAGATATGTATGGCCTGCACATATGGGACAATGTAGTAGCAGAATAGGTACCCGAAATGGAGGGGACAGCAAGTGACCATGTCCAAACATTCCATAGCAGGTGCAATGTGTGCCACAATGATGTCCAGCAGAGCCGTGTAAACACATGTGCAATGTACACAGTACTGACCCCATGGCAGTGTCCACTGAATGGCAGAACTGGATGTCAACTGACATGTCTATACAGTATATCACGTCCGTGGTGGTACCATGGGTCTGTGTCACCCTACCAGCAAGGAAGCTATCACATGACTAGTGACACAGTGTGCCTCCCTGTGGGATGCACAGGACCTATGTCCCACAGCATGGTGTGTGTCCAGTCTGTGGATGTCACACAGACGCCCGGGCTGAGCAATGTGGCATGTGCACACATGCATGACCGCTCCTCCCACCCTGGCCACTGCAAACGCCATGTAGAGAGTACTACATCAATCAGTACTCACGGAGAACATGGCCCATGGCAGAGTAGATTACACCTGTGTTAGTGGCATGCAGGTGAGCACAGATGTGTTACATGACTGTCATTTGCATATGTAAACTGTCTGAGCTGGGTAGAGAGCACAGCATGACTATACTGAGACATGTAACGTTGTATCCATTGTGTGGTACACCACCGCGTGTTATTGTAACACGGCCTGCGGTACATGTGTGTATGGCACTGGTACAAGGGCACCCAAGGTATCAGCCAGACAAACGGTCCAGAAAGTGGTCCTGCACATGTGTACCACGCCATGGTGTAATATATGGCAACAGCAGTGGGCCATGTGTGTGTACATCAACCATGTACAACGTGATATGCCTGTATAGGGACAGTATCCATGTGATACACACCGCATGACTGTCAGTATGCAAAGGTGATGTGTATGCACTATGTGTGATGTAACTGATGCAATGATATCTACATGATACATCTGCCACACTGACACCTGTATGGGTGTCAGCATGAAATAGGATGAGCTAGAATGCTGCCAGGTATGTAGAAGTGGTATATGTAGGCATGTACAGTACTGTGTGACAGCAGGTAGTGTATGTATGCAAATACTGAGCATGAGGGGCCACATGTCTATACGTCCCTGACCGTCCCTTGTTGTAGTTAGCATGATATGCCTGCACCACTGTGTGAACTGTACAGAAGGCACATGGCGACATAACATCCCGATACACAGGTGATGCGATGCTGGATGTGTACACTGGCAATAGCATAAAGTGGAATGGTGCTGAAGGGCAAAGAGCGGATCATGTCTGATGTGATACCTCTGTACCCACCCCACCCACCCATGCAATAATATGACAGGTGGCCAGCATGGGATGTGGTGTGCTGTAGGCGCACAGAAGCCCACCAAGGGTGCCAGGAAAGGCATGCAGGTAGTCAATGAGTGTGTGAGGCATGTATGTCAAGATGTGGCCCAGTGACATACTGAATTGCCCAGTCATGGGTGTAGAGATGCAGCCCCATCGTGCAATGCAGTACCATCCATGTGTAGTGTGATAGATGTGGTAGTGTGGTGGTCAGGGTGCAACGCATGAATGGGCTAGCAGTCACTGACGTGTGCTGCTGCAGAGACATGTAACAGCCAGGTTGGCGGGATACAACAACTACGGCGGTTTGAGGTGACATCGGGACTGTGTTCCCAGACATAACATGTGCATGTACTATATGTGTCCACAGGGTTAATACAATGTCCAGCCAAGGATTGGAACCCTGTAGTGAGAGAGTGTGTATTTGGTAGGTACCCCATTGGCAGGCACAATGACAGCAACATCTGTGTCGTCAATGCCTGCATGACCGTGGTATGCTGCATTGAATGTGGATGTAGTCAAACAGCAGAGACAT
Organism: Protopterus annectens; assembly: GCF_019279795.1. NCBI lineage: Eukaryota > Metazoa > Chordata > Ceratodontiformes > Protopteridae > Protopterus > Protopterus annectens. The sequence continues at coordinate 1,499,448,056 of NC_056737.1, read as the reverse complement.
ACCACCACACTGCATGAGGGCCCACACTGCAATGTCTGGCAGTCATGTGTAGGTAGCTAGCTGTGGAGTATGTCATGCACCATCAGGACACACCATGACTGTCAAGTGACACACAAGACACAGGTGAACATAACTACCGTGCAACAGCCTGCACATGTGCCCATACAGCACGTGTGCATGGAACAGGAATACCACTGTGGCGTCTGTGAAAAGGCCAGTACCACCATGTCTCAGTGTGGAATAGCATGGTCCCTACCAGTGTGTAAATGTAGCAGAAGTGCACTATCAGTGTTCATTGGCAACGAGACTGTCCATCGTGCACGGGGTGCCATGCCATCAACTACCACTGTCAGTGGATGTCAGTAATACCGGCTGTAGGTGTGTATGCATACCATGCATGCTGCTATGGTTGTGTGTTTAGGGTGTGTGGCTAGCAGGGATGGTAAGCATGGATGTTCAGCAAACAGAGGGGAGGTGTGTAGGCCTAGCACACAGACACATGGAGGTTTGGTGCTGTGGTATGTGTCGTGTAAGGTGTAATGTGTCGTGCGTGTCATGGACATGGCAAGCATGTGGGTACATGGGAGTCCAACTAGGGAAGGGCGTGTTGCTGGCAATACATAGCAGTAGCAACTGTCCTAGGTGCAATGTACAGTATGCCAACCTGACCGGTAACCATGTAACCTGGGTGTACAGTGTATTCACTGTCGGGTGTCACAATTGCGTCATGACCACGAACATGGGTAACTGAACATGGACTACCTATGATGCAATGTGTCATGGGAATACAGTATGTGTGTAACTCACGGTGTGGTGTGAACCACCCATCCGTGTGTGTTGCAGTCCAGGTATGTGCCTGGGAGGTATGATCTGTGTACAATCTGGAATGGCAGGTGTGCCGTAGGGCATGGAGGCAGGTCCCAGGCACTGCAGATAAATGACATGTGTGCTGTACTGTGTGTGCAGTGCTAGTGTACAGCACAGTGGAGGTGTAAGCATTGTCACACATCACTGCATGCTGTGCCTACCTGTGACAGCCCTGCGGAGACAGACATGTGACACCACTGCACAGGCAGCATAGCATGTGAAGATGTACATGTGGGCTGCACACCTTAGGCAGATGTCCACCGTCATGTGTGCCACGGTAGTGTGTTTGAACACGACTATCACACTGGACAAACAGCACATGCCTGCATAACAACAGTATGACCATAGTCAACAGTCCCAGTGACAGAGTAGGCCAATGTAGACTATCCTGCATGCAGATCAGTGGCTACTGGACACCTGGCTAGACACACACCTGGAGCGTTAATTCACCATTGAGCCATCACATGTCCAAGTCCATGTGGGCCGTACAATGTCATCACAGGGTGGTCACAATAGCAGGTCGCAAGGCAGACACGGTGTACCAGGTGATGTGTCATGTGTGCATATGTCAACTAGCACAGCCGTTCACATGTCTGCAACATACTGGTGCCGCGATGTATACTGTTACATGATGAATGGAACTGCACTGTCACCCACTACAGGGCCATCTGACACAGGTGTGTTGTGACTGGTGTAACCCATGTTTGCACAGGATACACACTGCTGTTGTAGGCAGCCATGCTGGTGGCCACCACTGATATATGCAGTGGTCATACAGACATACCGTACACAGTGTTCATGCAGGAATGTCCATTGTTGTGGGCGATGCGCTGCCATGTGAATGTAGGTGTTTGTTGTGAATGTCACACATCCAGAAGACACCATCTGGTGCAGTCATGGTTGTCAACACCGGTACACACAGCCACAGCAGTCAGAACCCAGTCCTGACAATGTGTGTCAGTCACCCTCGTACTGTGTGACATATGTGCACATGGCGGAACACCTCCACTGTCATCTAAGCTGGCTACATGATGGCTGGAATGTATTGCCAGGTACAATGCTGGTAGCGAATGAAGTACCTGGAATCAGACACAATGCGCTATGTCAGCCATGTAAACCATGCACAACAATGACCGCCCAACAGACACAAACAATGCATTGACACATGGAACATGTGCACATGACAACCCCAATGAGGTATGTTGCACATATTGATGTACAATTGTCATCTATGGCCATAGCATGGATGCAGACACACATACTCCACAGGTAGTACCATGTGATGTAGGTAGGGGGCATTGCTCGTGTACATGTCACAGTAGATGTCCACACACATGTCCTGCATAGCTGTCATGTAGGGGTAGCTGTGGTATGTGACAACTGGACATGCCCATACAAATTACCATGTCCCACAGGAGATGTGTTAGGTGTGTACCACATGTGACGTGCTGACAACAAGCTGCGATGTGTATGGCTGCTGGTGTACCTGTGTGACATTGTCTGTGATGGGTGCAAAGGCACATAGTATCGTATTGCATGCACACAAGCCCCACATAGGTGCATAGCCTGAACATACAGTACAAGGGGGGTGGGATGATAGCAACCCACAGGTGGAGATGGAGTGCGGACGGCAGCCCACAACCACATGTGTGTGTACGGTGTTCACGTCCACGACACATGAGCATCTGAGAGGCTAGCGTCACAGCTGTACAGGGTCGCATGCATATATGTTCAGCAACATCCCTGTATGTCCCACCACTGGCCCGTGGACCAATGGACACCAACCAAATGTGCAGATATGAGATGTGCACAGCACATCACAGATGCCTACCGTAGAACAGGCCTACCATGTACACATGTGCACAGTAGGTCTCGCCACGTGCAGTCAAACACGTTAGGTGCCAAACCACACCAATAGTCCAGGCAATGACACAGATGGTCGTGCATGCCTGTGTGTATGTATGTCTGTGAATGCCTCCGGCATAGCAATATAGCTGTGTCACCGTTGTGAACAACAATATGAATGGGTTGTATGTGTGAGGGGTGCATCATATGTGTATGGTCAGATCGACGATACCATCAGTGGGCCTGCTATGTGAACATCCCTGTCCCCATACATGGATACCTCTGCTGAGCCCAACACCACATTCACAGAGGGAGGGATGGCGGTGTGTAGTGCAGCAGCAGACATGTGGGTGGCAGCGGGCACTGGATGTACACATATGTGTTACCCACATCAGTTCAGGCAGCCATCCATGTGCATGGGATAGTGGTGTGTGTCCACATACAGCACTGTGTCGATCAATATCCCAGCACATAGCACCTGCCAGGGCTACAGTGTATGCATGGATGTGTGATACCTGCATGCAACAGACACACCCTCAACAAGCAGTGTACAGCATACCTCGCTCGAGGACAGTGCCCACACCATGGTGATAAACATGTTGAATGTCCATATTCACACAGCTATGACATATGCAATGGACAGCCACCCTACCAATACCGTCAATCCCAGGTGGATCACACCCAGTGCCATGTATGTGGCATACCCTGCCATATCATGCAGAGCTGACCAGCAAGGCTGCATGAGCTATCACAGTCCCACATGGTGCAATGGACGAAAGGCACTCTCACTATCAACCATACACAGCAGTAATGTGGCGGCGATGCACCCTGTCATGTTACAGGTGCTGTGTGATGCTCTGCACAATGTGTGTTTGTACATGCTATGCATGGCCTTTCCTGCTAATGTGTCATGGTTACACATTGCTCCATGTCTATCACATATGCAACACAGGTGAGCTGTGGCAAGTTGTCCAGCACCCGTACAGTGCTGTGTGGAAGTACATGGCACAACACATGCATGTGCAGGTGTCCATGTGTATGTGTACAGTGGCGCTGCTGGCGTTCACAATGGACACAGGTGTGATGTGTACTGACATATACACAGCGTCCAGGTGAACAGTACCACAGTCGTCACATGGGGACCTATGCCAACTGATATGGACATAGGTGCAGCCAGGTACACATGTCCATGGCAGGCTAACATCTACATGGTGCGTGTACAGTGTGATGGGGTGGCACACAGATATGATGTGACACCCAGTGCTCAATGGTGTGAAGCCAGAACATCGGCTGTGTCACTGCCACGATGCCCTTCACAGATCACTGTGCAGATGTCGTACATGTCATAGCAATGTATTTCCAACAGTATGCCAGCACAGCAGTGTGAATGTGACCTGCCACCATCATTATGTCTTCCAGATAATGCCACGTTCCCGTCTTCCACCATTCAGCCGACAGGAGGAGGAGGTGATCATTCCATACCTCCATGGCAACCACGCCGCCCTATTTAGCCATGTGCCACAGCAGGCACAGGAACGGCAGGAGATGTGGGAGGAGATGTGCAGGAGAGTGAACAGCGTGGGCGTAAACAACCGCAGCTATCAACAAATCCGCTGGCACTGCACAGACCTGATCCGGCATGCAAGACAGCATGCCGCTGCAATCGCCAGGCAACAACGTGGGACAGGTGGTGGGCCACCAACCCAGCCCCCACTCACAGCCACGGAGGGCTCCTGGCCAGTCTGGGGACACCCGCGGAAGAACACGCAGAAACACTTGCGTCCATTGTGGAGGTGGGTGTCTCGAGATATGAGCCTGGAGCCGCATGGTAAGTCAGTGTTGCATGTTTGTATGATAGGCGACGTGGGTGTGGGTGTCATAGTACAACACATGATATAGCAATACATGCCAGGTATATGGCCACACAAGATGCAAACCATAGTATGCTATGTTGTGTTAGCAGACATGTGCATAGCACATGCTACCACACACATGCATGATGTGAGATGCACAGTGCTGACTGTGGAGATAGTAATGGCTAATGTGTATACCTTTGTGCAATGCCTTTACAGAATGCGTCTGGCGTGTCGCAAGGACAAGGGTCTGTTGCAGGTAAGTCTGTTGCTAGTCAAAGGCATGTTCTGCTGTATTGATATTCCCCATGTGTCTAGGCATGACATGCTCACCTGTGTGTGCCCCAGTCACGGTATACAGCTCGCACCACCCGACACACACAACACCCATGTACAGTAGATACACCCGTTAGCGTGAGTGCTATGACACCACACAACCTATTGGTGTGTTACGTGCAGTCAGCTATGCATACAATGGTGTAGGTGTTACACAATGGCTGCATGTGTAGTATGCATTGGTATGCCAGTGCAGTATGCACACAGTACCACATAGTGAGCTGTGATCTGGCCAGAGCACAGGTGTTACCAATGTGACCCATGCTCCTGCATCGGGTGCTGCGTTGTGACATGGCACATGCCATGTCCCATGCGTGGATGTCTGGCTGCAGCATTGTCACACCATGACATGACCTATGCACAACATAGCAGACATCCACACTGTCAGCATATCCGTACAGAATGTGACACCTCACACTAGTATGGTTGTATGTCACATGGGCCACCACAGGGCCGTGTGCACGATGTCTACCACACACAATAGTCAATGACTCAGACAGACAAGGCCATGGTTGATACCTACAGGCATGTTGCCACACAGCACATCCACAGTGGGTACTCACCGTTGCACCCTCTACACACATAGTGGGTTCATCACTGTAGTGGACCCCTGGACATCCAATGTAGTACACCAGTGACATGGGCGCCTCTCCACAGCTACTACAGGTGCCTCCAATGTCCACCATATCGTGCTGCTGAGCATCTGAACTGACTTACAGACATGGCAATGTAATGCATCCAGGTCACGCATCGCACAGACACATAGCTGTGTCCTGCTACTGTGCAGTGGCACAGAGCCCGCACTTCACACTGTACAGCTATGCACACAGCTCACAGCAAGCGTACCTGCACAGACATCACTGTTACCCATACATTGTATCTGTAGACTGTACACATAACACTGCACCGTGACAGCCATTGTGATGTGGTGCATGCGGTGGGTCACCATCGTCACATGTCCACAAGATACCGCACATGTTTGCGGTGTACATTACATACTGTCGGCAGCCATGTGTACTCTCAACTTGCCAGCGGCCACGGTGTATCACGCTGATGCATGCAAACTACCATGAATGTGTGTACTGCATGCCTACTAAATGACACCTGCCTGTTGTACTGTCCCCACCAGGGCAGTGTACATACTGCCACTATGAATGTCTGGTCTGCATTCACTGGTCTGTGTTGTGTGAATGCTGCATGCCACCTGCATTATCACATGCATGCTGTCTGTGTGTGTGTGTGTGTGTGTGTGTGTGTGTGTGTGTGTGTGTGTGTGTGTGTGTGTGTGTGTGTGTGTGGGTGTGTGTGTGTCTGTACTATAACCGATGGTATGTCTTTGTATTGACAGGTGCTGTAGGTGAGTTCCCCTCCTGTGGTCAATCTGATGCTAGTGTCCCCACAGATACTAGTGGTGATGACCATGTGCATGAGGCACAGGCAGGGTCGTCACAGGCAGACACTGTGCCAGTGGAGAACATCACACATCGTCCCTTTCATCCCGCTTACGGTTCAGATGCCGACACATACCCCAACACCGTTGAGCCTAGATGACGGTCTGGCAGCATCTGTTGTCCCGAGCAGGAATGTGTGGTGGCTGCAGAAGGTGTGGGTACACCGCGATGTTGCCAGTGTAAGGACTGGTGCAGTGCCACGCAGGCATGTGGCAGGTGCTGCTCGTGGGGAGCACCGCTAGACATACACCTGCCGTACAGGGTGCAGCAGCTGGTATAACCAGGCGCATGTTCCAGACTGTAATGGCGGGCGCAGGCGCGTGCCGAGCGGCAGAACCAGGAAGGGCAGAGGCTGCAGAGGTCCGCAATCCGTACCCTGAATGACAACATCCAGGCATTGGCAAATGCACAACAGCATCTTGCCGATGTTCTGGATAGGAGATTGGGTGACATGGCTGGTATCCTCGACCGAGGCATGGCCATCCTTGGCGTCGCCAGTCCGTGCAGGAACACCAGTTAGGGGTGAGGCATAGGGCACGTGGGCGTGTGCCAGCAACACCACCTGCTGCAGGTCAGCGTGTGCGTGCCACCTCCCATGCCCACCCAGACAGTGCTGGTAGCAGCAGCAGTGCAGCTGCTACTACACCATCCACACCAGGACAGAGCAGGCCACGTGGACGTGGCGCTGGGGGGCCCCGTCGTGGGCACGTTTCCAGCGGACATGTGACATCGGAGAGTGGACAGTCCGTACCTCCACCGGGTCGTGCCCGTGCGACCCCAGGCAGGCGCGGGTCAGGTCGCCGCCGGCAGACACAGTGAGCCGTAACACCTGCACTGTACAGTCAGGGGCTGCCAAGCATACCCAGTGTAGGCATCACAGATGACTGAACTGTGTACACACACACCCCACACAGCAGACACAACTGTAGGGCTCCACCACACCCACATGCAATCTACATAGTCATGCCCACTCAATGCACTGGCCCTTACACACACACATGATGTCATCCATTGGTACAGCCCATGCCTGTGGCACTATATCACCCTGTGCATATGATGAAGTCTCTGCCGCATAACTGTGAGCTACACCATCACTGCGGTTAAGCTAACATATTCTGATGCACAGGGTGGACACGATAGTGAGAGGTGTATGTGATACCTGTGTCCGCATACTACGTGATGTGTATGTTGTGGTGTGTGTGTATGGCTGGTGACAGGTATGTATGTGATGTGGGTTGTGCACGGACATCATGCAGCAGACATACCATGCAGGACAGGTGCAGCATTCATTGATATGTGTACACAGTATGTGTGGTGGTTACATGTGTAGCACCATGTCGGTGCAGTTAACCCGTATGATACTGATGGTGTACTTGCGTGCCTACTGGGAGCACTGTAATTAGTTCCCCGCGTGTAGTCGTGGGGTACCCACAGGCATGTCTGGCAACATCAGCATAGCACAGTTACCGCATCCGGCATGGACCCTACATAGGTACATAGGCGCACATGAACGTAACAGGATATGTGCCCTACGACATGTGTGGACCTAGCATGACTGTGTGTGGCGTCTAACACCCCTCAGGATGGGGATGCCATATCCATCAGTCCCCAGTCCCTGGTCTAGCAGTGACACACAGAGGTTGGCTGGCGCATAACTATCATCACACATCCACATGTCATTAGCAGTCCTGGACAAAGGCAGTCAGGGCCTTTCCTTCACATGGCCTGGCACTCCTCCGCGTGTTGTAGGGGGTGTCTGGCCGTTAACCCTGTTCCCCCAGCACGTCCCACTCATCTTTGTGTTGAGGTGTCTGACAGTCGCTTCTGTGCCCGTGTTTGCATGGAGCCTGGGAGGTGGAATGTGCCCATGTCACCCAGGTCAGACATGGCCGTGTATGTCAGGCACAGATCAGCCCGGAGCAGCTGTGCTGTGTAGATGCACAGCCGGTGTCCCCTTGGCCGTGCAGCTTGTGACACATGTCCTAGCACCGTCATCCCGTCTTGTGGAGCGTTTGCGGTCCTTCCGAGTGCTGCAGGCGTCAGGTTAGCTACAGGCCACATGTGCCATTGTATGCAGTCATTGCTCTGGTGTGTGATGTGTACAGGGGTACAATGAACACCGCTGATGTGGTTGACATTCCATCCAGACCAGGAGGCCACAATGGAATGTCTTCACACCCACATTGCCATTGTGTGTGTTGACAGAGGTTGCCGACAGGTGTGGTAGCCATTTCCTGAACCGTCCACCATCTTTAATGGCGTACCACCTACATGTGACATTGGGACGAACATGTCCTTCACACTGGGTAGGGCTGCACCTTCTCTGGCATTTAGTAGCAGGCCATGGCTCTGGCACCAGTCATCCTTGTCTATGGCGCCCTAGGTGGATGTCCGTGTAACATGGGGTGTTGGGTATGTTGGCGGTGCGTAGTCATCTGCATACCTTGTCTGCTACAATCCCCTATGATTGCATGCACATTGGAAGGTCGGATGCCATATGGCAGGGGCACAGGAGTGAGCCCTGTGGGCCTCCACTGGGTCCAGATATGAGTGTGACAAGGCACCTTGAGCACCAACCCTGTGTGGTGTGACCTCCAACCTGTCTGAGAAGCATCGGGTGACATATGTCCCCACATGTATGCTGGCGAGCCTTTCTATGGGTCCCATGTGTAGTGTGCTCTGCACGTTCCCTCCAGGTCATGGTACTGTGTGCAAACCCACGTATCCCCATCAATGGCCTTGGTGACCACTCCAGTCTGGGTGAGCAGGTTCGGGGGGCAGGATCTGCCCTTGACTATGTAGTTGTGGTTATGTTCGGTATTGGCTGTACACGCTATCTGTAACCATGGCCACCTGTATGGACCTCCACACAGCTTTGCAGACAACACTTGTCAAGCGTATAGGGTGTGGCTGTTGACAGTCCATAGGAGCACTACCCTGGCATAGTGGGACCACAGATGCCATATGGCATCCATTGGGGACATAGCCCATAGTAAGGCTAACATGACACAGTGGCGCATGTGTGGGCCGAGGGCCTCAATGAGGATGGATAGCACACAGCCAGGGACACCATCGGTGCCCATTGCTGGCGTGTCAACCGCCATAGAGATATGGGATCACTCCAGGCCATATGACATGTTTGGGAGGATACACTCTGGTGGGATGGATATGTTCCCTGTTGGGGGGGGGATGTATGCATGGAACATGTCCTGTGGTTTGCAGACAATGTCTGTGGGTGCAGTGACTGTTGTACCATTCTGGACCATTTCAGGCAAGTCTGTGTGCCCCAACCATGTCCTTACCACAGTTAGGGAAGGCCCTGTGGTTGTCTCATGTGCCCTCTGCAGTACCACTCCCACAAGCGGACCTGGATGATGGTATGTGGGGCCGTATGGTAACGCCGGTATGAATGGGTGATGGTTTCCCTGGTACTGTCATTGCTCTGCCATGTAGTAGCTCCAACTGTTGATGTACAGGTAGTCAGTGGCTGCAGTCCACCACACCATGTGCCTACCTGTGGTGGACAAGGGCCTGATGTCATCATGTTTGCCTGTTGCAGACATGCATGTGGGTGGTCGGGGAAGGCATTCGTTAGGCGTTTGCAGGTCTGGCCTCTGTTCAACACTGGCATGGAGGACTTGTAGGGTACCACACCGTCGTATGATGTGTGTGGTTTTCTGTGGAGAGGTCATCACTGAGGTCCCCCATGCTGGTGTTGGTTACAGTGAGTGGATGACCAGTGGATCCACTATACGGTCTTGCATCACCATTGAGGGCTGTACATCCTGTGTGGGGCATATCCTCACCATGTGTGATGGGCAGAACTGTCAGACATCCCCCCTAGTATGTATGGTGCATGGCTGTTTAACAGTGGCCAGGTGTGTGAACACCTGGGACTGCTGGCGTACTGTGTTGTGCCATGGGTAATGTTCCCAGGCTATGTATGGGTGGTTCATGTCACCCAATACGGTGCTGTTGTGAGAGCATGCCCACTCACCAGTGTCCTCAGGACATCTGTGAAGGTATCCTGTGTTTGGGAGGGTTGTCTGTAGCATGCAACAAACTGTAGGCCAGTCCTACACATGGTTAATTGCACCTAGATATTCCCGCAGCAGCGGCCACGTCTGTGGCATGGCGGGTTGCTGTTGTGTGGCGGACACACAGGACGGTCCGCATTCCGCCACCCATGCCGTCGCACCATGTGTATGCATGTCTGATCTGTGCCGACTCTAAGTGTCTGAGCATGCCCAGTAGGCAGCTGTGTAGATGGACACACAGCACAGTGCACACCGCGCCCGTCTGCAGTTATACCCCGGGTGCATGCCTGTATCCCCTACGCAACGGCCACGTCTGTGGCATGGCCAGGTTCCTGTTGTGTGGCTGGACACACGACGGTCCACATTCCGCCACCCATGCTGTCGCAACATGTGTATGCATGTCTGCCCTGTGCCGAGTCTAAGTGTCTGAGCATGCCCAGTATGCAGTGATGTACTGATCAGTAGTTACTTGTTATTCCCGACTGCAGCACTAGCGTGTTGGTGTCTGGCGACAGGATGGTAACAGACTGCGTGACTGCGCACTCTGTCGAACTCGATCGGGCGCATTGCCTCTGCAAATCATACCACTCACGTGGGGTATGCCTCCTGACAGCGCTCTGCTCAGTAAACTTCGGTAGCGTTCTGTAAATGCTTCATACTGTAGTGTGTTCATGTAGATAGGCGTAGGTTCGTCCCCCGTCCCTTCCGTGTGTGTGTGTGTGTGTGTGTGTGTGTGTGTGTGTGTGTGTGTGTGTGTGTGTGTGTTTCCAGCTGCCTCTGCGACTGATTATGCTTTTAGGCGCTCCGCAACACATGCCTCGGCTATTTCCAACTATTGTCTTGCGGGTGGCGTCAGCAGCCTACAAGTATGCCTGTGACAGCGCTCTGTTTAGTAAACTTCGGTGGCAGCGTTCTGTAAATGCTTCATACAGTAGTGTGTTCATGTAGATAGTCGTAGGTTCGTCCCCCGTCCCTTCCGTGTGTGTGTGTGTCTCTGTGTGTGTGTGTTTCCAGCTGCCTCTGCGACTGATTATGATTTTAGACGCTCCGCAACACATGCCTTGGCTATTGCCAACTATTGTCTTCGGGTGGCGTCAGCAGCCTACAAGTATGCCTGTGACAGCGCTCTGTTTAGTAAACTTCGGTGGCGCGTTCTGTAAATGCTTCATACAGTAGTGTGTTCATGTAGATAGTCGTAGGTTCGTCCCCGGCCCTTCCGTCTGTGTGTGTGTCTGTGTGTGTGTGTTTCCAGCTGCCTCTGCGACTGATTATGATTTTAGACGCTCCGCAACACATGCCTTGGCTATTGCCAACTATTGTCTTGCGGGTGACGTCAGCAGCCTACAAGTATGCCTGTGACAGCGCTCTGTTTAGTAAACTTGGTAGCGCGTTCTGTAAATGCTTCATACAGTAGTGTGTTCATGTAGATAGTCGTAGGTTCGTCCCCGTCCCTTCCGTGTGTGTGTGTGTCTCTGTGTGTGTGTGTTTCCAGCTGCCTCTGCGACTGATTATGCTTTTAGACGCTCCGCAACACATGCCTTGGCTATTGCCAACTATTGTCTTGCGGGTGACGTCAGCAGCCTACAAGTATGCCTGTGACAGCGCTCTGTTTAGTAAACTTGGTAGCAGCGTTCTGTAAATGCTTCATACAGTAGTGTGTTCATGTAGATAGGCGTAGGTTCGTCCCCCGTCCCTTCCGTGTGTGTGTGTCTCTGTGTGTGTGTGTTTCCAGCTGCCTCTGCGACTGATTATGCTTTTAGACGCTCCGCAACACATGCCTTGGCTATTTCCAAATATTGTCTTGCGGGTGGCGTCAGCAGCCTACATGTATGCCTCTGACAGCGCTCCCGTCAGTTAACTCGGTAGCGCGTTGTGTAAATGCTTCATACTGTACTGAGTTCATGTAAATAGGCGTAGGTTCATCTCCCGTCCCTTCCGTGTGTGTGTGTGTTTCCGTTGCTTTCGAAAATACAACTGAATGAGCAAATTGTTACAGTGTTCACAATCAACAATGTGATATTTAAAATCATGTTAAGACTCACATTGTTGATTGTTAACATTCTTAGACATAGCATTTTTCCTGCACACGTTGTGGAAACAAGCGTTGCATGTTTTAATGAACTGTTTAAATGTTACGAAGACTTGTGTTGTGTCGAACTACGGGGACTATTCTTGCTGCAGGTTGCTGGTTTGTTTGTGTTTCATAGTACAATATCATGTAATAAGTGTGTTCATAGTATGCTTTCTGTGATGTTGACATGTGTGTGTTTCGTTAGCACTACGTCTCTGCTTTCTATGCTGTGGCTACATCTCCATTGCTCGCATAGAAAGTGACAAATGGAAGTGTAAGGGTGGATATTTAAAGCCTGGATACTTCCATGTTATGTGTAAGTCACACGGGGCCAATGGGTGATAAGCGCATACATGTCTATGAAGTACCTTTGGATACCATATCACGACCTGTCGTGGACGAAATGTTTATGTTGACTGTTCCATCTACCTATGTGTGACATGGTTTGTGGCCATAGGGTGCCAGCAAGTCTTCCCTGTTCATTGGGTGTTTGCCATGGTGTATTGACATCAATCCTATTAATTCACGAAGGATGTCTTTCTTTGGTGTCAGCGCCATAGTTTGACCATCCTATGTCATTCCCAGCAGGCGTGGAGATTGTGCCATTGGTATCTTTACACAGGTGACCCATCTGTTCCACTGTATGGGCGTGTGATCCCCATAGATGTGCTGGCACATTGAGTGTTGTGTGCGCGGTATCTGCCCAGCGGTCAAGCTTTGAATGGGGAGTGTGTACTGTAAACCGTATCTGTATTCACTCGGTTATGCCTTGGAACAGCTGTGGGATTCCCCAGGTTTGCAGCTATGGGTGCCATCTTGGCGTCGTTTGTCCATCCATGGGAACTGCCTACTGGACACTACTATCGGGCTGTCAACATTTCACAGCTGCATTCTCCATTTCCGGTGGATGATCGGTATTAGTATTGCGAATGCGCATATGCCATGGCCACGTCCGCTTTGCAGGCGGGACGGCGAATCATCTGCCAATCCACACCGACACCCATATTTGCATACCCACGATCCCATGTCTGGAACCCTCGACAGTACCCTTGCACACCCTTCATGTGTGCGGAAATGGGATAATGAGCGTGCGTGTATGGGCGCAGCAGCCTGGGGAGTCCTATTCATATGTCCTGCATTTCATGGGCGGCTGTCATCACCCTTGAAGGCGCTTGTGGTGCATATATCTACCTGTGCCGTAGTCACGGCTGTCACCTCTTCGGTTCACACTATGTTGCCTACACTTACCTAAGGAGTAATTTTGGGTCCTGCAATGGACACCGATGTGCATATGTAAAGTTTAGAACATGTTGGACTGTGTCCATTCGGCCAGTGGGTTTGACTGCCGCCGTATGTTCCCCATTCCCGGATGTCTGTCCGCCTACCCATATTATGTAGTGCTTTCGTAACCCGTGTCCTTCCACAATTTACCCATAGGGTGTTACTGTAGTCCTGCAGGTTGGCAACTGCTTTAGATAATCCTCACAGGTACCATTGTGAACTATCCGCCACTGTATTGTCAGTATAACACAGCGGTACATGTAGAACCTATTTATTAATGACAGTATGTCGTTTATGTGTGTGAGCCATATTTTAGCGATAGTATGACCTTCCTAGTTGGCGTTGTTGGTGTGCCATTAATATGTGTTCCACAGGTCGCAGGTATGTTCCGCAGAGTGGGCGGGTGATCCCCACATACTTGATAGCACCTTCGCTGCTGTATGCGCTGGGATTACGCGGCAGGATGGATGTCTACGGGTGTATCTACTGTTGTTTCCATCTTAATGTCTTGTGTCATGCCCTACTACGGCTGTGTGATTCCACCAGGTTTGCTATTATGGGTGCCATCTTGTCCGTGCGTTTGTCCATCCTTGGGAAATGCCTACTGGACACTGATGTAGGGCTGAGCACATTTCACACATGCCTTTAGCATTACCCTATGGATGCTTTGCATCCTTACTGAGGACTAAGGCACGTCCTGTACCCGCAGCCCTCCCGCAGGCGGGACAGCGGATTATCTGCCAAACAACACGAGCCCCATTTTGCATACCCAGGATACCATGGCTGCAACCCCCGATGCGCATGACACATGCTTCATGTGTGCGGAACTGGGATATGGGCCTTACATGTATGGACACGGCAGTCTGGGGACCTCTGTTCATATGTCCTGCATGTCATGGGCAGGTATCATCAACCTTAAACACGCTGGTGGTGCATATGTCTAGCTGTGCCGTAGTCACGGTTAGTACTTTGATTGGCTGATCCCAGTGGATAGCAGAGCAGGCGTCGTAATTTTGGAGTCCTACAATGGACACCGATGTGCATTTGTAAAGTGTAGAGCGTGTTTGACTGTCCCCATCTGGCCAGTGGTATTGACTGCCGCTGTATGTTCCCCAATCGTGGATGTCTGCTTGACAACCCATCATTTGTATTACATGGCCTATCTATATCCACGTGCCAGTATGCGGAAATACAGCAAACCTTGCGTCCTGCCCATCTTCCTAAGCGACATCATGGAACATATATCGGCAAAACAGACACTGTCAAATCGATAGACTCCACAGTGAAAGGATACTGAGCTCTCTCACCTACTAACATGGGGCATCGTCGGATGCGGAATGCATGACATAGCCGTCCCTTATACACTTCCTTCAGAGTCGGTTTAAAGCGAAATAATCAATAAACCTGCTCATAGTTAGGTGGACAGTGCTCCAAGTCTTGATTATAGCGTGACATATACATATCAGTGTTGCATGCCTTACTTCATGGAAACAATAATACGGCAACAATGTGTCAATATATATACAATATTGGTAAATACAATCGGTATCCGGACACATAGTTGATAATTGCTGAGAGTGCACCTTAGAATGTAGTGTGTTGATCAGGTTATTGTATATCAATGTGTATAATAGTAGCATTACGATAACAAAGCATGGAATCAATAAGTACTATTTAAGCATATATTTGACAATTATGAATGTAAACGTGTGGAGGAGACATCCGTAACCTTCCCTGGTTCCACTGGATCACACACGCACACTTTCGCATGTCGGATTGTGGGTTACGCGCACGCGCACATGCATATCCGTAGTCCGTTTATATATGTTTACAGTGTCTGTGTGGTTACGTGTTTTGCGTTACGTGTGACTATTCTGGTAACATATGTCTGATCCGGTTGGCGGGCGTGTGCAGAAAGTACTTACAGTTTTATATATGTAACAGTCTTTGTAGCATGGGCGCTTTACGTACTGCGTGCACATGTATATGTTCTATAGTCTTCCCTCTTTTCCTCTCTCTTTTCCTAACCCCTGCCTCTTCCCTTTTATTCATCTTACATTCCCCTTTTACTACTGTATCCTTCTGAGCTTCAACTGTTATCCATATGGCAAATGCCTTAGTGCATAACCTTTATGTACTAGATAAAATGCTTTGAAATTGACCAAACATTATGTATGATATTAAACTGTTTGAGTTCCTTAATGTATGTTGATTTTATTAACAAAATTGATTTATATTTCTAATTTTATTCTGTGTCTTTATTAATAATATGTCTGTCTGTCATTATTATGTTATGTGTGGAGCTTTTCTCCCCGGGCCTCTAATGCAAATGGACATATATCCAGCTAGACTAGCCCGGTCATCAAATGTAAAATAAAATAAAATAAAACTAAAATAAATAGAAATAGTCGTAATTCAAACGTGACTGCATTCACGTTTGGCGGTTACTGTGACCAGTGCCGTTAGCTGTTCGTTGTCATTAATATGCATACCCATGGTACCTATGTACATTTACATATCCCCGCTTTTACATACGTCACAGGCATCCATTCTCCTGCTGGGAAAGGTGCGGTACTGCATGTTGAACATTCCTAATTCCCCCTCGCTCATGGCCCAGGATGCATATGTCGTCACCGCAGGGCTGTTCAGATGACAGCTGCTTATATCCCATACGCATACAGGCCTTGATTGTCAGGGTGTTGCTGTGGTGCTTTGGGTTTGGTCTTGGCGCCCACTGTGCGGGACTGCCCTGACCCTGTACGAATGTTAGATGAGTCACATGGGCACGTTTGTCCGTGTCCATGGTACCATGTCACGCCCCCAATTATTACGTAACCGTGTGATCGATTGGCGGTGTACCCGTTGTAGATGTCGTTATACTAATTGCACACGGTCTGCTCGAAATAACCAATTTCCATTACTAACCCTCCGTATGTATGGCCTGTGTCGCAATATTACAAGGGTTTAACATTGCGTGGCGACTTTCACTGAGCCACAGACATGTCCGTTGCTTTGTTTGGACGGTTCGCTGTGCTACACACATTTAACATGGCGTAACAGGTTGAACAGCTCGAACCACGAGGACATCGGGTTGTCCGTCGCTGTCTATTATTGAATGTCTCTGTGGAGTTTGTTTCACAAAGCGAGACAATGTCGGCATTGTTAGCGGGCATCCGCGCGCAATGCGTCCGCACCGCCCGCGGGTGGCGTATGTCTGCCTTTGGCGGCGAACAGGCATTATGCTGTGCCATTATGTCTGGGGATATATGGTTTCCTTACATAGATGATGTGCCATACTAGCAATGACCCTAGCAATGACCCGCGTCTGGGTGTGGGTACTGCTGTATTACCCACGGGAAGAGTGGCCTTACGGTGAAGTGGTGACCTAGGCAGGCGTTGCCACCGATACATCACCGCTACCCCCTCCTGGTCTACCTACACCAAATAGAGTCTGGAAAGGTGCCCGGTAGAGCAACACCCTAGGCGGCTACCTACTTGGCCTATGCCTAAGGCCGGCTATGTGTGTGGTCCCTTGGGCATCGGACTCGAGGCGTGCCACGTCTGCCGTGGGTATGTCCAGCATTACCCACATCCAGCCCCAAGGCAGTCAACACAGCATCCATGGCTCCACATGGTGTCCCAGCTGTGTACTCCAGGAACTGTAACTCACACTTAGGACAGCTGTTTAATCTTAGCCTCACCTCAGGATCGTACCTGAGTAGTAGCACAGGGCGACTGTAGTCACACTCCACATAGATGGTGCCTCCACTGACCCTGGTTATTACCATACCATTAGTTTGACAAGCCTTATCTGCAAAGCCATGGAGATGGATCATAATGGGACACATAGATAAAGACATAGGGGACCGCATACTTTGGATACAACCCAGTTTAGCTTGGTCAGAGTCATATCATGCCCTTTACACGTGTTTCACTTTGTAGACTCAGTCACCAAGGCCATTGCTGAGGGTAAAGCAGTCCATACAGCCTACCTCAACCCGGCAGAGGCCTTCGACACAATACCCACCTCGGGTATAATTGATAAACCCGTCATCTTGAATGTAAATCCATACATCGCCATATGGGTTGCAAACGGACTAAGTCACAGAACACACATGGCCATAGTTGCTGGTGCCATGTCATACTCACAGCCAGTCACAGGTGGTGTCCCATGGGGCTCAGTCCTGGGTCCACTATTTCCAGCATCTCGTTTCCAATGTACCGCATACACAGGGGTTATGGGTGACAATGTTTGCAGATGACTGCAAACCGGGTGCCAAAGTCAGACACACATCTGACACAGATATCCTTCAGGAGTGCCTCACAGATGTGGATAAGTGGTACCAGAGACATGTCCTACAGCTAAATGCCAGGAAATGCATAGGCATACCCTTCGGTAAGAACAAGGTTACCCGAGCTACCATATAGGTGGCAATCCACTGAGCACAGAGGGGTTACCAGTGATTTGGGGACATGTGTTGTTGTTCACCGTTCGGTAGACACACATGTTGCTAACATAGTTAGGTAGACCTTCCACATTGCCCACATCATCATGAAGGGATTCACATCTAGATCAGGGAGGTCATTGTCCCGTTGTACTCATCGCTCAATAGACCTATGATTGGGTACAATGCCCGTTCAGAATGTATCTGACCCAACACCTGCAGCAGCTGGAAAGGCACCAACAGTTCTTCGACAAACAGATGCAGGGTCTCAGGTATATGTGCTATACTGACCGACTGAAAGAATTCCAGCTGTATACAGTTGCATACCACTTGCCCAGAGGTGACCCGTGCCTGGCATACCGCGGCTATGTCGAACCCAGATCTGATGACTATGCTTCACGTAAATAAGTTAGATCCCTCAGAACCACAAGGGCAGCTGGCGTACACCTTGACACTGTCATTAATCGAACGTGTTGTTGGGGCGGATTCATCACCCAGACACTCACTATGCTGTGGAACAACATCCCAGTACATGTGAGGGCAAGCACCTCGCTGGCCTTGTGTTAGTATTTACACATGGATGACTGAGTTGATTTATTTAAGTAACCTTCTAACTGAATATTTACATTAGCACATTGTGAATGTTTACATTTCGTTGGTCTATTTTACAGTAGTCATAATCATACGGTTTATGTGTATATATTATGGTTCATTTATATTACTAGGTGTCTGCAGTTCTGTTAATATATTGGCACAATCCGTAGGACATATATATGTATCTTACACAGTCAGACATTTGGAAAACATTTTATGTTGGTTCATGTTTCATGTATGTACATATATTTATATTTTCCGATGAAGACTGTACCTTCGAAGCAATGTCTGATGTCCTCATTGTGTGGGATCTGCAAGCCAAGTGAGGTTTGTTAAACTTGTCTGCCTTTAAGGCATGTAATTAGTACCTAGCACATGTAATGTACTGACCAATTAATGCTTGTAAATGTAGTAGGTTGGACTGCATTGTATGTAGTCTGAATAAGTCTGCTTATGAAGCAGACGAAGTGAGCTCAATAGACTATGGTGACTGCCTTTAATTCTTGGTGTGCTCTGGTTGGTCACTGACGGTCCCTACAGTACCTCGTCTTTGCTTTAGACTTCATCAGGCGGTTGTCTGTGTTTGTTGTATGGGGAATGTCAACTGTAGTCCCTATGTGTATGACTTGTGTAATGCCTTACTACGGCACTGTAATTCCACGGGTTTGCAGTTATGGGTGCCATCTTAGTCATCGCTTGTCCATCCATGTGAATTGCCTACTATACACTGGTATAGGGCTGTACACATTTCACACCTGCATTTTGCATTCCCGCGGTATGGTGTGCATTAATAGCGGAGAGTGGCGCATGTGCTACGCACGTCCCTCCCAGGCGGGACAAAGGATTGCCTGCGAAACAACACGAGGCCAGATTCTACATACCCAGACTCCCTTGACTGCTACAGTGCACAGTACCCATTACACATCCTTCATGTCTGCTGGACTGTGATGTGGGCGCAGCTGAATGGACCCGATACCCTGTGTATTTCTGTGCATGTGTGCTGCAGTTCATGGACAGCTATCATCAACATTGAACATGCTTGCGTGCATATGTGTACCTGTGCCGTGGTGCCGACAATGAGGTCACGTGAGTAATGCAGGAAGCTAGCAGGCATTCTCTGAACAGAATTTTTGGGTCCTACAATGGACACCGATGTGCATATGTCAAGTTAAATGTTGCTGGACTGTGTCCACCTGCCCAGTGCTTTTCACTGCTGGTGTATGTTCCCCAATCACGGATGTCTGTTTGACTACACATTCCACATGGTGCTACATAACCAGCTGATTTAGTACTGTGAACAAATTACATACATCCAAAGATGCTGGTTAGCAACTGCTTCATATACACCTCAGACATCCCAATGGGACATATCCGTCACTATATTACCAATATAACACCACCGGAACATGTTGCTTACCTATGCATTCATTTAACCATGTTGTCTTCATAGGTGGGAATGCCATAGTTTACATATCCTACTTGACGTTGTGTGTGTGCCATTAGTATGTGTTCCACAGGTCGCACATCTGTTCCGCTGTACGGTAGCGGGTGCTCCTCAGTCTGTTGCTGGCAGATTGAGTGCTGTGTATGCCGGTGTTGGCACGACAGTCCGGCTTTGTATGTGGAATGTCAACTGTAGTCCCTATGTGTATTTCCTGTGTTATGCCTTCCCGCGGCTATGTCATTTCCCCGGGTTTGCAGTTGTGGGTGCCATCCTGCCCATACGGGTGTCCATCCATGACAATTGCCTACTGGACACTAGTATAGGGCTGTACACATTCCACACCTACATTTAGCATTCTCCGGAGTATGGTTTGCATTATTAGCGGAGAGTAAGGCAGGTGATACGCACACATCCCTCCCACAGGGCGGGAGAAAGGATTGCCTGCGAAACAACACCGAGCACAGAGTCTACATACCCAGAATCCCTTGACTGCAACAATTGACAGTACCCATTACACATCCGTCATGTGTGCGGGACTGTGATGTGGGCGCAGTTCTATGGACCGGTACCCTGGGTATTCCTGTGCATCTGTGCTGCATGACATGGACAGCTATCAGCGACATTAAACACGCTTGCGGTGCATATGTGTACCTGTGACTACAATGAGTTCCGTTAGTTGATTAAATAAGGCGGAAGAGCTGTCTTTAGACAAATTTTTGGGTCCTACAATGGACACCACTGTGCATTTGTAAAGTGTAGAGCTTGTCGGACTGTGTCCTTGTGAGCACTGGGTTTCACTGATACTGTGTGTTCAGGAATCGCGGATGTCTGTTTGACCACCCATTCCACATGGTGCTACATAACCAGGTGATTTAGTACTGTGGACAAATGACATACATCCAATGATGCTGGTTAGCAAATGCTCCATATAAACCGCAGACGTCCCAATGGGACATATCCGTCACTGTATTTCCACTATAACACCACTGTAACATGTTGATTACCTATGCATTCATTTAACCATGTTGTCTTCATAGGTGGGAGTCCCTTACTTTACATATCCTAATTCGCCTTGTGTGTGTGCCATTAGTATGTGTTCCACAGGTCGCACATCTGTTCCGCTGTGCGGTGGCGGGTGCTCCTCAGTCTGTTGCTGGCAGATTGAGTGCTGTATGCGCCGGTGTTGTACACGACGGTCCTGCTTTGTATGTGGAATGTCAACTGTAGTCCCTATGTGTATTTCCTGTGTTATGCCTTACAGCGGCTATGTCATGTACCGGTTTTGCAGTTGTAGGTGCCATCCTGGCCATACGGGTGTCCATCCATGACAATTGCCTACTGGACACTAGTATAGGGCTGTACACATTCCACACCTACATTTAGCATTCTCCGGTATGGTTTGCATTATTAGCGGAGAGTAAGGCAGGTGCTACGCACATCCCTCCCACGGGGCGGGAGAAAGGATTGCCTGCGAAACAACACCGAGCAAAGCGTCTACATACCCAGAATCCCTTGACTGCAACAATTGACAGTACCCATTACACATCCGTCATGTGTGCGGAACTGTGATGTGGGCGCAGTTCTATGGACCGGTACCCTGGGTATTTCTGTGCATCTGTGCTGCATTACATGGACAGCTATCAGCAACATTAAACACGCTTGCGGTGCATATGTGTACCTGTGGCGACAATGATTTCAGATACGCATTGAAATAAGAAATTATTCGATTCTTTCCACAATTTTTGGGTCCTCGATGGACACCACTGTGCATATGTAAAGTGTAGAGCTTGTCGGACTGTGTCCTTGTGAGCAGTGGGTTTCACTGATGCTGTGTGTTCAGCAATCGTGTATGTGTGCTTGACTACCCATACTGTGTTGTGCTACAGGAACCAAGTCTTCCGACACCAGAAACCAATGCTATACATCCAATGTTGCAGGTTAACAACCACTTTCATACCATACCCAGAGGTCACGATTGGGAGGTATTGCCACTTTATTATCGGAACAACACCCCAGACTGTGTACATCATGGGAACTTTAGGCCAGTCTTACGGCCATTTCCAATTGTAATTGGCAGACACATGTCAATACATGTATGATAACACATATTGTAATGCAGAAGTTGATCTATGTTATTTGGACATTGGCTTCTGCTTTTGGCATCCGTTGCTGTGAGTGTTGCCAGTTACCATACACATTGCTTGCTCACAGGCAGACTACACAATACTGCGCAGTACTGTGGTCTCCTTTAAGGACCCTGAGCCAGTGGTCGATGTGCGGCAGCCACTGCATCAATCACATTTGCCATCTACCAGTACCTACAGGACTGCATGAGCCAGTCATTCACTTACCCAACTGTGGTTCACTGTACCAATGCCAAGCATCCAGTGTGGTGTACCCCAGCCATACACAAAATGTACAACACGAGGAGGTGGCTACTACAAGGTGGAGCAGACACCTTGTGAGGTGTGAGACCCTTGGTCATCATATGTGTAGACTTACACACTGTCATGAAATAGTCCAGGGCACATTCCACAGATATACCTACATGGACCTGGCTAACAATCATACCACCTTCAGTTGCTATGCTGGACACCTGGGAGCTCAGTCCCACATATGCTCTGACTGGGTTCACATAGAGGTGGGGTTTACTCAACATACACACATTGCCAACATACAGGCTGACAAGTCCAGTGAGGACATCTCCACACCCTCCCCACACATGAGGTGATGTGTGTACCACAGGTTTGTGGTCACCAAATGTTCTGTGACACACAGGTGGGACATGCTCTCTCCAGGGTAGTGGACATAGCATCGATGAGACCAGCTGGTGACCCGCTGTGTACTCCACTATCTCGGTTATGAATTGGACACACAGTTAGGACAGCTATTTCTTTGTAGCCTCACCTCAGGTAGGGTACCCAGGTTGTGTCACATGGCAGCTGTAGTCCCGTCAGAAGGCCAATACCTCCACTGAGGCTGGTTATTCCTGTCCCATTACCCTGAGGAGACCTATCTGCAAAGACATGGGGAGGGATCATACTGTGGCTCGTACATGACTGCATAGGGGACATACTTACTTTGCCTCACACACGGTTTGTCTTGTTCAGGGGCGGTTCATGCCTTTAAAGCATGGTCGACATTTTCAGGACAGTCGCCGAGGCCACTGATGGGGTGTTGCAGTCCATACAGCCTACCTCGACCTGGCAAAGCCCTTCATCACATTACCCCCTCAGGTATCGTTGATAAACCCATTGGCTGGGATGTGAACACGCACATCACAGAATGTGTTGTAAACTGTCTATGTGACACAACCCACACGGTCATAGTTGCTGGCAGCATATCAGACCTACTGCCTGTCAGAAGTGGTGTCCCATGGGGCCCTTCCATGTGTGCACTCCTGTCATACACCTACATCTTCACGGTACAGGCACACACAGGGGTGCTATGGGCAACAGTGTTTGTAGATGACTGCAACACAGGTGCCATAGTGGGACAGACATCTGACACAGATATCCTTGAAGCGCCTCCCAGATATGCATATCTGCTGTCAGGGACATGTCCCACAGCTAAATGCAACGTCATGCAACATCATACCTGTGGAAGTACTAGGTCACCCCTGTCCAGCATATAGGTGGCTGTCCACTCAGCACAGGGGTGATTACCAGGAATCAGGGGACAGTGTTGGATGGTCACCATTCATTCCACACCCTCGTTGCTATCGTGGTTGTGTGGGTCTTCTACATTGCCCACCTGTTGGTGCAGGGATTCACATCTACATCAGGCTAGGTCATTGTTCCCTTGTACCCATTACGTGTTACACCTATGATCTACTACATTGCCCCATTCAGACTGTATCTGACCATACACCTACAGCAGCTGTGAAGCCCACATAGGTTGATCGTTGTACAGATGCAGGATGACACCATTTTGTGTAATGCTGCCCCACATGTAGGACCCTTGTCACATCCGTCACATACCTGCTGTTTGTTGTTGGCCTGTGCCTGACATACAAGGCCATGTCAACCCATATGTCATGTGTATGCTTCACCTACTGTATCCGCATCCCTCAGAATCACTAGGGCAGGTGACATTTACCTTGTCACGGTCATTCATGGGATGTGTTTGGGTGACACATATATCACCCAGACAATCATTATGCTGTGGATCTACATCACAGTACATGTGAGACAGACATCCTTCCTAGCCTTGTTCGCAGCTATGTTGTCCATTGGATGGAGGATTGCAGGTATAGGCCAGGGATTACATCATTATCACTGCTTGCCGGAGATACAGCAATATCATGGGTATTTCATCTGAAGCACAGAAGGTTGGCAAAGTCATCCTAACTATGGTGTAGTATTATGGCTGGGCCTGGGACGATGGCCTACCCTGTACCTATGGGCGTGTGAACCTATATTCATAGTTTGTCACATGTACAATTGTCTATCCACTATAGTCTTTCGCCACTGTATATTTCTGTGGCACATGATTGTCCTCTGTATTACATGCAGGTATGCTGTGTACATTGCACATACGTCACAGTTGATGACAGTGTATCTGTGTCCCTAACACTGTGATACTGAGGACTACCACACATCCTTCACAGCATTCCATGCATATGTCCATTCTATTCTTCTTTGGCCTATGGGGGGGTGTTAAGGCAAACATTACTCAAGTCCCTGTTTGTGCATGCTTCATGTTGGTGTTTGACCAGGCTCCGTTGCAGTCATGTGTTGGACAGTAGTGTGTCTGTGTGTTTGCCATGTGTTTTTATTGCCAGTACATCTGTGGGAGGTGTAGTTGGCACATGTTCCTCTTTGCAGGGACACCCATCCTGGTGTTTGTGTCATGCATCTGCACTTGGCACGTGCCATATGTCCTGTACTTTTCCCACAGTCGTGTATGCCTTCATGCACTACTACTGCATGTTACTGGCTGTGTGTATGTGGTACACATGGACATTGTGATGTTTGTCTTGACCTATTCCAATGCTAGACCGTAAACATCTGTCAATTAAGTCTTTTAAATCAAACTGTAACACTCATTCGTATTTTCAACATGACACTCATTAACACAGGAAGCTGGGATTAATAACATTTTATTACTGTGCAGCAGGAGGCAAAGGAGTATGCAGTCAAAGTTTAGACATTTGTTCAACTCTATACATGTTACATCTGTATGAGCATTCTGTATACTATCATCTTTTGCACACATTAATGATGTTGTCAGTCACGAGGCATTTACATTGCTAGAGTACAGAACATTGTATTCCTACAACAGTGCTCAGGTAATGCTTATTACATGTTTTCCCATGAGGATAGCCCAACCTTGCGAGACACATATTCAGTTAGACTGTACTTTGGTAAGTTCTGCTCTGACACGGTTCCAACACTGTTCATATTCAGTCCTCACTCCGTGTCATACTAGGTTCCTGTGTCTCTCTGCTGAGCAGCTGTACTCTGTGTTACAGCTCACAAGCCTATCCTCCTCAGTAGAAGGATGACAGATATACCTGTACATACATGTATTATTCTGTAACCGAGCAGATGACTAATGCTGACTGACATACACCTGCTGCACTGGTTACTGCTAGGGTTAGGGTTCAATCACACTGCAGCTACACTACAAGCAATTACATGCATGAGAAGCTGTACTGCTATATTGTCAGGTAGAATAATATGCATTATACACTATTAGCTTCTAAAGTTGCACGTCATATTATGTTTAAATATGCATTTTGCTAACATTCTCCCTCCTTTGATTGCTTCTACTCTATCCAGAGACATATACAACATTATTTCATTCCTGGCGTCTTCCTCTGTGGAGCGTTTAACTAGGCAGGTAATTTGATGTACATTGCAAGTAGGATTGCATTTTCTATTGACAAATACCACTACAGGTCTTGATCCATAGTCTCGGGTACAGGTATGTTGCCAGAGTCCTGACTAATACTTACATGCACAGTATCCGCACTAGACACATGCTCCCAATATGAGCAGAACAACACAAATGGCATTCATGATATTCAGTATGACTGACCCCATCCACCCAATGGTTTGTGGAAATGGTTCGGCAGTGGGTTTGGGCCTGTTTCCGCCATGGATGACACCTGCTATATTACCTGTAGGTGGGCGTTGCTTTTGGTCTCTTCATGTGGTAGTTGGACACAGCGATCTTCTTCAGTAAGCGCGCGCGTACCAATTCTCAGCGCCACGGTGCAGTCGTGCACTATTACATTTTGTGACACAACAGTTCTCATTGCATCCAGTTCATCAGTCACATGTTCAGGGCGGAAGTCACATTCATCCTTCCTCCGACAGTTTTGATAACTTCCTCTGTTCCTGATTGCTTTCACTACTCCAGAAGCTGGGGTGTTCCAGCCCAGGTTGTGGCGCTGTCACTGAAGTCCATATGAATCGGTATTCCTTTATCTCTTGCAGAGGACTGACATGTCAGAACAGCTTCCATTTCACCCAGTGGATTAGTAGGTTTCCCGACTGTGTTCCCAGTTCTTGAGCTATATGTGTTATAGTTAGTTTAGCACCCACAGGCAATTGTACAGTATGTCATGTGACTGGAGCCAGATAACCCAAATAACAACTGCGGACCAATTCCCAGGTAACCATTGCTATGCTTATTTCCCACAAACAACATAACTATATTCTACTTTATTACTGATGCGGGTTACCTCTGCATGTAACAAATTCCTGTCTCTAACAGAGTACTGTTTATACAATTCAGGATGTTTCTGCACATCCTTCAACATTATTCTCATGATGTTTCAATACAAATTAGGAATGGTGCTACAAGTAGTACTGTGATCTTTGGCTGTTATATGACATTCGTAAGACACAGTTATGTTACAAATACTCCCACCAACTGCAACTGTACCATGTTTATGATAACATACAATTCCTTTTTGTGTAACAGGTAAGTACATTGCCACGTTGTCCTGTGATGTCACAGAACCTGTATCAAAGTGTAGATATTCACAAGTCTCAATCTATCCCCAAGGGGACCACATGCATCGGAAGTCCTCCATATGATGTAGGTATGGCAGTACAAACACAGCAATTTAAAGTGTTCCTGGTCTCTATATGCACCGCATCATGCCTAGGTATCTGTTGAGGTGTGGAAGACACTCTGTGGCCAGTTCATCACGTATCAGTATTTGTATCCGTGTAGTTATATGCAGGTGAGGTCCGAAATTGTAGCGTAAACACAAACATGGTTAATAGGTGTATAATCATTAGGACAGCAAACATAAATGTCTTTGGGGTTGCTTTGTATTGTTATACAGTCTTCGCCGGGTGATTCGGGCTCTTTGGTATATCAGCTACAAGATGTCAATCAGACTTGATATCCTTTACCAGTTTGAGAAATGTGAGGTGGACCCAGGACGACCTCTCTGCAAACTTTACTGCGGTGGCGTTGCCAACAGTACCGGTACAGACATTCGCACTGTCCACTTGGCAATAATGTTCTTTGGATAACAGTGACATACACACAGGATACTGGTGTCAGCTATGCTTCCGTCTTCGTTTGCTCTTATCTGTAACAGACTTTAACTGAGGAACAGTGTTACTAGTTAACAATCCTCTCATGTCACCTACTACTGAGTCATCGACCTCCGGCTCTGCAGGCATGACAGCTTTCCACTCTGGCACATGATATGCCATTCCACATACTACTTGAAGTGGGTGCAGCACTTTACATTTGGAACTGTTGTCATGCTCAGCAATGCTAGAGGTAGACAGCTCATGTAACTTCGTCTGGATGTCACCCACCCAACTCCTCTACTTATTTCTCGGGATCCCATTCTGCGGCGGCAGCAGTCGTGCTGAGTGTGGGTTGTACATGCAATTGACATTCATGGTATCTGAAGTAATCCCCAGGTAGCGTGATTGTCTGGTTAACTACATGTGTTCTATTGTCACTGTAGCTTCTTTACAGCATGCCAGATCTGGGGATACTTAATTTTACTGGCACCTTTGCCACTGCTGCTGCATCCGGATTACTGGTTGGGAATGCTTCTACCCATTTTGATTATCTATATGTGTAATCGCTAAACAGTCTTTGTTCCCTTCACATTTATGCAGATGTATGAATTCCATACAAATAGCGGAGCAGTTAGGGTGGTGTAGGTCAACTCACTCCCTTCGGTTTAAATACTCCCTGTGCATGATATCTCGGCAAGCGTGACACGCTGCTCATGAGGTTTGTATGTGGATCGTTATTCCGTATGTTAGGGGGATTCTGGTAACCAAATGTACCATCCCCTGTTGAGACATGTCTGTACCCATGGCTCCACAAAGCCGCATATCTGAATATATTAGGCGTTAATATTGGCTTTCTCACTGTGGATATGTGCAGTCCGTGTTCAAGGATTGCTCCTCGTCATAACCACGTCGGCTTTTCTGCTTTTCGTAGTTGCTGTTTGCATTGTTTGTACAGTTTCTACATCTAAACAGTCTGAGGTTTGTCATACCTCATTGACACAGACACTTTCCAACTGTGTCGATGCTTGTTTTGCAGGTGCATGAGCTCATGCCTCAACTTTCCTACTGTTATCCTGTTGCATTCTATGCCCTGCACATTTACAATTACCTACTTCAGTGGGTAACTGCATGTAGTGTAATGCATTCAGGTTCGTATCGCATGCTTAATCGGTTTACGGTGGATGTTATCATTCCCCTATTCTTCCACTGCTGCTCATAAACATGCACTGCACAGACAACAGAATGACTATCGGGACATATGTCCACACATCATTTTCGCTACAGTACAAGCACGTGTTAAAGCTATCTATTCTGCTGCTTGAGCAGACACGTTATGCTGCAGGGTTTGGCCGTCTACAATGTCATTATCAATAACTACTGCATAAACTACTTCATTCGTTCCTGTAGGACTCTGTCTACATGATCCGTACACATTAACTGTCACCTCTGCATCATCTAAGGGTATATCAGTGTTATCATGTCTGTGTGTAGTTATTTAAGCCATTTCGTATAGGCTACTGTGTGATGTACCATACACAGGTGTCAGGCGTGGCGTTGATAGGTTTCATGTTGTACAGCGTTCAATCACCATGTGAGGTTGACTCAGTGGTATGGTCAGACATGACACATGTGTAGCACGAGTCAGGAATTCTATCTTCTCTTGCAGCAGATTGATGGCAACTGCATGACACATTCTCACAGTGAGAGGGTGGTCTAGTAACATTACGGCCGGGCCTGTACTGCCATGGGTGCTACAACAACTGCCTGTACACAATGTGGCAGTGACCATGCCACAGTGTCCAACTGCAATGAGTAGTCATCTATTTGGCGTTGCTTACTTCCCTGCTGTTGCATCAAGACTGGCGTCATATATCTCCGCTTACAATCTACGGTCTGACAACATGTGTTATGATTATTCACGAGACCTACTACAGCTGTTAAGGCTATCAATCGTTCTAGTCTGCATAGCGCTGTTTCTGCTACTGTAATCCGGTGTACTATGTGTTGTGCTGCCATGGGTGTATTAAAGGTTAAGGCAAACAAGACAGCGGATTCCACAGCATTGTTTGGTATCCAGATTTAACATGTGTTAGTCGGCCCAGACACGACATCATTCCCTTCTTGTTAGTTGGCTTGGGTGCTTATTATATTGCTACCTTCCTATCGTCATGTGATGTTCTACCCTACTTGGATACCAGATATGCCATGTAATTGACCTGTATTCTCTGTATTTGCAATTTATGCTTGCTTACTTTATGTCCCTGTTCTGCTGATTATCTCAATAATGCTATTGTATCTTCCATACATTGCTGCTGGGTAGGGGCGCATAAGCAGAATATCATCAATTAAAGTGGAGCTTGACTGGCCCGGGTGGAGTTGACACGGAATGTAGCTAGCCATCCCTGTGAGAATATCGTTGTACTTTCACAGTAGCCCGCGATAGCGGGTATGGCTGTATCTGTCACCCTGACTGTACAAGCAAAGCAATACGAACTATGTGGATGTATAGGTATTGCAAAGTAAGCATAGCTTATATGTACCACGGTAAGATACTTCTGTGGCATGTTCATAGCATTGAATATAGTGTGTGGGTCTGGCACCAACGCTACCCTAAGTATTCTTACATTATTTACAGCTTATACATACTGTACCATCCGCCATTCCCCTTTTGGTTTCCGATCAGGAGATACAGGGGTATTGCATGGTGAATAAGCGGTTACTTTGTGGATGGAATTCCCTCTCTGACTTTGCAGATATCTTCTGGTGTCCACGGTCTATCGCTACGGGGGTTGGGTCCTGGCCTTCCTGTCCTGCATGATGGTTCGGTACTTCAATTAATTGACAGATATCCTCACTCTGTTTTAGTACTGTGTTCTTACTCGGGTGTCCCTAGGTATGTTACGTGTTTGGGATGTGGTTTCAATAGCTTCTATTACATTTGTTCGTTGTGCTACCTCTGTTGCCACAGGATAGCGATGTGGGGACTAGCCTGCCCTCCCGCTTAATATCCTGCATGTGGTATCTGAGGTGGTAGGGTGTTGTGGGGGCGGTCGGTACTACTGTATTATGATCTTCTCTGTATGCGTATGATGCTTAGCCATTTGTAGTGTTCTATTCCCTTGGTACACTACCTCAGTCCACCGATGTGCATAGCGGATACCCAATTGTCGCTGTTTTGTCGCCTGCACATCTTAGGGCTCCCACCTTTTTCAATGCAGAATGTGGGAGATTAGTGTTGGAGCGTGTAATTTGCCTGGAAAATGCATACCCACGGCCAGTACATAGGACAGGTATTCACGTTTTGCCAGGAGCGCGACCAATTGTTGTAGCATTTCAGTTGCTTATTCTGTTTATTATTATATTTTGCTGTTCCACATACAAATTTACTGTTTTGATATATATCTGGGAAATGTTTGTCCTGAGATATCAGGACATTTGACATTTGTTCGGTTTATTTACAGGACACGGCTGGCCAGAGGGCATATCCCTCTCAGGGTGGAACAGGTGTTTACCTTGGAACATATGCATCAAATTTTCAGGGATTACAATGTTTCAGTAACGATATGTTGCCTAATATACCATCAATGTCATATTTATTACCCCATTTTGCTGCGTAACTCACAATTATGTGCTCTCTGCGATTGCATATTCTTCACGTCACCCGTCAAGCGGATCACATGATCTGTTGCTTGATAATCTCCCATATCCTCTACCACGACTGCTACGTACCCTTCTGTCATAACACGTGTGTCTCCTTCCCTGTATCCACTGTAGTGTCTACAATCACTATTTACTCTGCTGTGTGTTCCCCTGACCTATGTTCAGATTTAACAGTATGTGGGTAGGTCTTGACCCGATATCACTACTGTTAACAGAAACACAATGTAGTCTGGTCTCTGATCTACAATAGACACAAAAGGCAGACACTCCTTACCTGGGCCTCCTGTTTAAGGCTGCACGTTTTCTTCTTGGGATCCAGTTTTCCGCTTTTCAGCCACAGATCAGACAGTAAACAGCCTCTTTACACACAACAATTCAGTCGGAGGTCTTTTCATTCAAGAAGAACCATTTATGCATATTCTCCAGCGTACATGTCTAACCAGCCATGCACTCTGACCTGTAGCTTACCAAGGGAATTCCGGATTACAAGGATCACGATGTGAAATAAGTTGTTACAACCAGACTGTAGTTATCAGTAGGCTTTTCTAAGTGACAGCCGATAACACAGGAGGCTCGGGTTCGAAAGTTTTAGTAGTGTACACAGGCAGGCTAAATAATGTACAGTCCAAGTATGAGAGTTTTGTCTGACTCTATACAGTAAGCAGTTTCTTTATATAGTGTTTACAATCAGCTTTTGCCCACCTTACTCGCGTGGTCGGTCACAGGGCATTTCCATCACTATGGTCCGCAATAGTCTATACATACGTGGGTGCTGGGCTCGTGCTTTTAAATTGTTTTCTCATGGGAATAACACAGCCTTGCAAGGCACCTTGTACATTACAGTATCCTTTTGTGATTGTAGCTGTTTCAAGGACCCTAGACTGTTACGATACAGTGGACAGTTAATTTCTTATCGTTGCTTTGTCTCTCTGGTAGGGAGTTGTACTGCTATCTTCCATTGAGCTCACAAGGCCATCCTCCTCTGGGGAAGGAGTGCTGTTATGCATGTACATACATTTATTGTTCTGTAACCCAGCAAATAATTAATGATGACAGACATGAGCCTGCTGTCCTGCTTACTGCCAGGTTCAGAATTCCATCACAGTACAGCTTAGCTTCACCAATTACATGCAGGCTTAGTTCTACTGCCATATTATGCGGTACAATTCAATACATTATATAGTATTTAGAGTGTAAACTGGAACTTCATATGTGTTTCTATATATTTCTGAACAACATCCATCCAGCCATATGCATGTTGTTCCGTCCTTTACCTTGACCGTGTGTATTTGTCCGTCCAGCCACGCTAATCTCCACATGTGATGTCCCAGTTTCCCCTTCTTTGCCTGTAGCACCCTGTTAGGGCATCCTGTGTGGTAGGCACCTGTTCCGCTATATGTGATCGACTTCACTGCAAAGATAATCATCGATGCGGTGGTCCAACGACCGACTTGTCCACATGTGTACACTTATGTGCACCGTGTCGTATGCAAACCTAGATGGTTTGGGCGGGTACATACTACATGCGGATGTACACATTCTGCTGACACATTCACATGCAGCCATTTACATATCTGTACCTGCGGTGGGTTGGTGACATGTAGAATGCGTATTTGCCAGCGTGGCATTGCCTAACACAAACTTCTTACCACAGTTCAGGTATGCACATTGTGTGTGGTTGTATAGCTGCACACGGATGCTAGCAGGTTTGGGTGCAGGGGTATACATGGGTGTGACTGACATGTACAATGAGGCTATTGTGTAGTACATCCGAATGCATGGGTTCTGCTTCTGGATATTACACTTCATCATACACCATCCAGTGTATGCAACAGAAACGTTGCTGGGTCTGGGATATGTTGCTATGCACATGTTTGCCTGTGTTTGAGGTATCTTGCTTCCTTACTGTTGTTATGTCAGCACAGCTACCCGGCTATGTACTGTCACTACTGCTTGTGACCATTATGGTTGGCACCTTTTCCAATGCCCATAGTGGGGCATGTTATGTGGACACTTCGGAATTTGCAGGACTACACATACCCAGGGCTAGTGCAGTTGACAGAACTTCACTTGTTTGCCATACTATGAGCTTATTCTGTAAGCGTTTGGGTTCCTTATTTATTTTCTTATGCCATGTCTGTGTTCCATATCGTAATGTATATGTTTTATGCTACTATTTACATGTATATTGCGGGATTTGCGTGGCAGGGGATCGGAGGTCATTTTCCATTTTACGATTGTTGCAGGGACACGACTGTCCAATCAGGGACTGTCCATGGCACATTGGGACAGCAGGTAACCCTGGTGACCATGCCCATGTCGCTGCTGGGGTTTCCACCTTTTCCATTTTCCGATCTGGGATATTTCCGGGACTCACATCTGACTTTACAGGCCGACACATACAAGCGGTCACTATATAGCATAGAAATTCACTTGTTTGCCTAAATAATTTGCTTATTATTGTGGCAATTTCCTTGCTTATTCTGTTTATTGTGTCATTTAGGTATTTCTGTTACAGAAATAACCAATTCATGCTACCATTACATTACATACGGGATATCATTGTGTCCTACAATCGTAGCACATCAGCCATTTCTAATCGTTTTTAGGGACACAACTGTCCATGGAGAGACTGCCCCAACCAAAGTGGGACAGGTGGTGACCTTAGTCGCTGCTCCTATGTCGGTGCGGCGCTGACATCTTGACTGTACACCTTCTCTGAGTGTAAACACTGACAGTGCATTGCGGGACGAAGGCGGTCTTATCGTATCCTTTGCTCCTTGGGCGGGTACACTTATGCCTTCGTGGCTTCTATTTGCTTCTCCGTTAATTTGGAACGGGGACTATGTTGCATACTGTACGTGCGTTTCATTCTGCACGGGACCTGGCTGCTGCCATTACTATTGTGGGTGGACCGTGGCTGTCAGCACATTAGGTTGCTCACCTCATGCCGGCTTAGACATGCCTCCAGTCGCATCCTACCTGGGCTCGCTCACGTACACTACGCACGTGTCTGTGATTCCGGTGCACTCTCATTAATATGTATATGGCGCTACTGCGCCGGATATTCCATGCACCGCCGGCGCAGACCTTACGCCGGCCTTGCGCCGAGCTTCATGAATCCTGGGGGTGGTTTATCTAGTACATTGTTTAAAATGTAAAAACGTTTATGTGGGGAAAACTGATAGGTGCTTAAAAGATAGAATCAGGGAGCATCTTTACCACATTAATAAGAAGGACAATTTAAGTACTTTAGCTAAACATGTGAATGAAACTGATTCTGGACACACATTTAAGTTTCTAGTTATAAGCAGGGCATCTGAGAATATTAGAGGTGGTGACATACGGAATGTCACAGAAAACTTAGAAGCAGAAGGGATAGTAAGGTTGAGAGCCAATGCTGACTTTGGAATGAATGAAAATGTTCCCCTCAAGCCTTTATTAAAGAAAAGATCCTTCACTAGGTGAAAATATGTGCAATAGGTATATATAGTAAATAATTATGCATATTTTGTAGTGTATGTATTGTAAAGTTTTATATTTTTTTACATATTTTTTAAAACTTAAGTACTGTATTTAAATGTTTAGTCAAATATATGTAGGTAGATGTTTAATATCCTTGTCTTGAACATTTTAACATGAGTGCAGCTTTAAGGTGATGTCATTACTTAATTACTTCAGGTGTTTCTGTATATGTATTTAAACCATTCCTGTTTGAACAGTTGTTAGCATCTGAAGAAGTGGGATTTGTACCTGCGAAAGCACTTGTGCTTCCTTTTTGTGGATTAAAACGGTTTTTAAACTGGAAACTACAGCCTCTTCATTGGGTCCTTTTGTTTTTTTTCTCCTGTAAAACTACCATCCCATCAGAAACCTTTTCTGAACCCCTCCCCCATCAATTATCACTAAGGAATATGTTTGTAAATTACTCTCAAAGACAAAGAACACTTCGTGTGCCCACGCAACACACCTGTGTTGTCTAATAAGCAGTTTTAAACATCCTCTCATGAATCCCCTCCTTAAACTGTTTAACCTAAACTTTACTACAGTCTATTTCTCTGAATCCTTGTAAACTGCTGTAATAATGCCCCTCCACAACGGTGGACATACCACAGACTAAATTGAACTATAGACTCATTAGCTTTTCTTGTTTTATCTGAAAAGTTATAAAACACATCATCACTGACCTCTTAAATCATGACATCAAAAACCTGACCGACTAAACCCTCTCCAGATTCAGCTTTGCTAAGGGCAGGTCATGCCTAAAGAATTTTTAAAGCTTCTTTGAGTAGCTCACTTAGGCAGTTGGCAGGGGCTAGATGATCCATCATGCCTACCTTCATCTAGCCAAGGCATTTGTTACCATAGCACATGATGTAATTGTTTATAAGTTGATGGTCTTAAACAAATCTATACATAATAAGATGGATAGCTAACTGGCTTAAGCATAAAAACACATACTGTCTGAGAAGATGGCACCTCATATGATGGAGATAAAATAACCAGTGGTGTCCCCCAGGCAGGGCTGGCCTTAGCCCAAATGGCACCCTATGCTCCAGCACCCCTTAAGACTCATCCACACCAAACTCATGAAACACCCAATTTGAGCCACACTCACAGGTAGGTTACTCCTCAAGAAAGCCACTCGAGTCATTTCCTTAAATTATTTAAATGCATAAGAAGAAAAAGATACCTTGTAATGTAGTTAAACTGCAACTACCTTTCTGGACATATTTCCTACTTTAAATACCAGAGCGGGATCATGGTCAAATAAGGCCCTAGGCAGGGTAATAGACAACCTGCGCTGAGCAGACTGTCCTGCAGCAACCCCCTACCCCCTAGCAGCAGCCCCCTCCTCAGCCATTCCAATGTTCTATTATTTGGCTATTTCTCAACAGTTACCATACACACTGTTCAAATCTATCCAGTGCACATGCTGTTCTCTTATCTGCTTCTGCAAAGATTACAGATATTGAAATAAAATAGCAC
>NC_056737.1:1499229181-1499406681 GCF_019279795.1 Protopterus annectens | reverse complement strand
CCCTTTCCTCCATCAAGCAGCTTGAACAGTTGAATGGGTGCCCTTTAATTTACCCCAGGACTCACAAGTATTATCCTTTTTGCATGAGGTGTTAAAACCTGAAGAGGTATTTGCAAGGTGTACATGGGCTTTGGTCTGATGTGTCTTGTATAAACTAAAAACCTATGGCAAGTAAAAGTGACTGAACAAAACATAGTCATCCAAAGTGAAGCAAACACAGTGAAGACAACAATAATATGTTCCCAACTCCTCCTCTCCATAGCTCTGACCAGCATCTCCGATATTTAAAACCCCAACAAAAGCTTTCAAAAACTCTTGTACAAATTCTCAATGTCACAGGCCTTGAACAAACTTCCCTCTAACTTAAGAAATATCACACACATTAACAGATTAAAAAAAGAACTAAAAAACTTCCTTTCTAATTCATGGGCTTGCCCCTGTCATGACCCTACATAAATGCTCCCCCCCCTCCATGCACCTTCTCTATAACTCATTCAATTTCTCTTTTTTTTTTTTTTTTTTTTTTTACAGCCCTAATCGCAAATGACTCTACTTCCCCTAATTGAAGTCATGACAAACTGTAGCACATCTGTAGTTTATCTGTAGCTACCATCTATGTAAATATCTATACTTATAATGTTACATAACATGTAACACCATTTGTATATAATTTACATATCTATTTTTCAATGTAACATCATTTGTTATATTGAGAAATAGATAACTGTTGTACATTTGCACATTAATTTCCAAAGTATTTGTAATGAAACCTCTGAGCTGCAAACCTGGCTCTCCCAAAGCTAAACTGACATTCTAGTTGCCACATAGACCTGGTTCAAATCCATTCAAGACTCTAAGCTTCTTCCTCCAAACTTTAGTAGTATTATGGCAGATAGGCAAAAGAAAAAAGGAGGTGGTGTGGCCCTCATTTACCCCAATACCCTCAATATTTCTTCATACAAAGATCACATCCCTCAGTTCCAAAATGCTGAGATATTAATCTCCTTTCTTGTAATTAACCACTCAAAAAAACTTTGTGTTGTTCTCTTATATGTTCCACCTGGTAATAACATCCCAACTCTAGAAGATAGTCTATCTTGGCCCTCCTATACTATAAAAAATGAAACAATTATCCTTGGGGACATGAATATTGATTGGTCCTCTATCTCTTCCAATCAGTCATCCGCTAGCATAAACCTGTTTCAGTTCACCTAACTTATCACTACTGCTACTGGGTACAACAACAGCACCAATGTAGGATTCATCCTAGACTGCATACTAGTCTCAGATCCTTCCAAATTCCTAACCTCTGGCACTTATGTCCAACTCTATTAGTGATCATTCCCTGCCTATGCAATATATGCATGCCCAGCCATCCCCCCAAAAAAAACATATTATTAAACTAGTCCAAAACCTTTCTAAATTCAACCCCAGCACATTTAACAGCATTCTGAAAAGCATTAACTGGAATATCCTTAAAACTCTCCCTTTGGATGATGCTTTAATCTACTTTAATAATTCCTTTCAAAAATATTAGATAGCCTAGCCCCTTCAAGAACAAAAAGAACTAAAAGTAGTAATGCCCCCTGGCTAACTGAAGGGACTAATGAAATCATGTCTAATAGGGACAAAGCATGGAAAGCTTGGCTTAAATCTAAGAATACACCCAACCTTATTCATTATTAACAGCTCCGTAACCACGCCAAGAAATTCATTACTTAAGACAAGCAGCACCTTCTGGAACTAGCAAATTCATAGAAAAAGTAGCTCCAAAATTTTCTGGTCTTCCATTAACTCTCTCTCCTGA
Source organism: Protopterus annectens (assembly GCF_019279795.1). Classification (NCBI taxonomy): domain Eukaryota; kingdom Metazoa; phylum Chordata; order Ceratodontiformes; family Protopteridae; genus Protopterus; species Protopterus annectens. Next base: position 1,499,404,874 of record NC_056737.1, on the reverse strand, counting down.
ATCCTGGCTCCAAACTCAGTCCCTGCTCACTTCCCGACAAGCCTCCTGAGCAAATTGATGGTATCTGTAACTCTTATTTTATTGACACTATTGCCAATATTACCTCTACTTTTTCCAATCCTCTCCTGAACCCCTCCACTACTTCTTCTCAATCTCATGCATTACATTGAAACTTCCCCAAGACTTCTTATTTGACTCACCATCCCTCTCCATCCACTGACATTCCCCTGCCAAAAAGCATACAACTAAATACTCAGCCACTTTTCAATCTCTCTCATATTCCTACCTCTTACATTAAAACTGCTTCTAAAATTAAAGCCCTGCACAAACTCTGCTGATAGTATTCCTGCCAAATTTCTTACACTCGCTGTAGACTCTGTGGCCTATCCCATTAGCATTCTGATAAATAGATCCATACAGGAATCTTATGTCCCTGGCCTCTGGAAAAAAGCTATAATATTACCACTTCATAAAGGTAGCCCCTCAACTGATATCTCTAATTACTGACGCATTGCTATACTTTCCCCATCTCCAAAATTCTAGAAAAATACATTCAAAAACAACTTTTAAACTACCTTCTAAAGCACAAAATTCTCTCCCCTACTCATAGGTTTTGTCCAGGACATAGCCCACCCACTACATTAATCTCCTTCTTAGATATAGTCATCAAAGCCCAAGACTCAGGAAACATTGTATCCACCCTTTTTTGGAATTATCAAAAGCATTTGATACTATCGTGCACTCCATCCTTCTCTCCCAGATCTCCAGTACAGGCCTATCTCCCCTGTCTCTTAACCTTTTCAAAAGCTACCTCTTACAGAGAGTATGTTGTTAAATGGCAACACTCTATTTCTCCCTTCATTCACAACCCCACAGAGGTACCTCAAGGCTCAATTTTAGCCCCTCTTCTGTTTAACATATTTATTAATAATTTCCACCAAGCTCCTAGTCCAGTATGCAGATGACTCTATCATAATCTGCTCTGCTCTCAATTCATACACACTAAAACAAATTGCCCAAGCTGCTTCTTCCATAGTAGAATCCTGGTTTCACAAAAATCACCTTTCCATAAATCCTAAAAAACAAACATGATTTTTATTACCAAGAGAACTTCACCCATTAACAAAGCTGACCTCAAAATGTTCTCTCTTAATGCTACCAAAAATCAAGCTAGTAATCCAAAGTAAACTATTAGGAGTAATTATTGATGAAAATCTTAAATTTGATTGCCATATTCAAAACAGTATAAGCAAGACCCACAAAAAACTGGGGCTACTCTGCAGACATAACTAATTTTACTCCCTCCCTCCCTTCCAAACAAGCATTAGCACTATCTTACCTTCTACCTTCATTAACTAGTGGTGCTCCTTTATTAATTAATCTGCAGTCTTCTCTGAAGGCTAAATTAGAGACATGCTACAACAAGATTGCTAAATTTGCCACAAATCGTCACCATTCTACTCAGCACTGTATTGCCCTAAAACAATTACAATGGCTTGAACTCCCCCACTACCTACTCCTCCTTCAGCTCACAACTGTTCATAAACTGATATACAAACCGCATGACTGTCCAGCACTCAGCTTCCTATTCACCCTGTATGATCCAACACAACCTCTTTGTTCTAATCACCGATATCTCCTCCAAATACATTACCCCAAACTTCCTGCAGGTCAATTATTATACGCCTGAACAATTTCCAAAATATGGAATAAAATTCCAGCATTGATCCTATTACAACCAAGACTTTCTAACTTCAAAAGTTCCCTGTAGAGTCACTTCTCCTCCATATGGACATGTAACTGTTCATTTCCTTCTTCAGCCATTACTTAAACCTACGCTACTAATTAAACCCTGAATTCAGTCTATATCCAGTTATTGCTCATTACTCCTTTATTATTTTATTTTAAATTCCTATACATTTTATTCTATTTATACATTGTTTATACATTGTTTTATTCATGCATATTTCATTCTATGTAATTACTTAAACTTCTTACTCATTTATGTTCTACTTTTTGCAATTATGCAATTTTTTATGTATTACTTTTTTGTAATTCTTATGCATTACTTTTTAATTTTATGTACTTTTCTTTACTTTGGAGCTTTTCTCCCAGCTATGCCAAACAGCTAAGCCAAACACACTAAAGTTAACATGAGTACAAATACACAGCACAAGGTTTCTGAATTGGCTAAACACACATTGTAGGCAATAGAGATATTACTTTTATTCTCTAAGGTCCTGCATGTATTCAAAAGAAAACAAAAACTAACAGAAAGGCAAGGTGCATTTTCTCCAAACAGACATGCCTGCAACCAGTCTGTGGATTGAGTGATTGTTTTTGTCTAACTTACTCCTCCTGAGGCCAGCCCACTCTGCTCCCCACTACCCTACCCTATCTCATTCCCAACCACCCCCTATCTCCTTTCCTTTATACCCAAGCTAAGCACACCCCCTGTACAATTCTCTAATCCACTTCCCTCCCACCTCAGCTAACCACACCCCTCTAACTTCAACTCTTATACACAACCCCCTCCCCACTATCCCCACCTAGATTCAACCTCTCACAATAACATACTACACTCTACTTTCCTATACCTCACTTCCTGATTCCACACCCACTCTCCAATCAGAATGAAAGGCCAAAACTGCTTGCTCTACAACACTCTATTATCAGGCATTCTTCTCCTTGTTTACTATGCTACCAACCCCCATAACTTCAAACTCACCAATCACCCATCCCCAACACTCACATACACCTCACCACATCTCCCATGCAAACCTTATCATCACCAAGACTTACCCTAGATTAAATACTAATGTCCTCCCTTCAAGACATATAAAACACACCAACACTCAGTTATCCTTCTACAGGTATAACCAACTTATAACCAAACGGAAGCACCTAATTTTTTTTACTCTCTTACAAAGATAAAACTCCAATCAAATATCCATCCCAGTCCTGGGCCCATCTGTACTTCCCATGTAACCTGCCCATTGCCCCCAGGCTCCTGTTCCTCAACATCCACCCAAAATCCCACAGACACTGCTACCTATACATCTTTACCTATTACCAGTAACTCTGACCTTCTCATTACATGCTTTAATCTCAGTAGCCTTGCAAACAAATTACCTGAATTCCATGCCACCCTTGCCTCCTACTCCCCAGACATTGCAGTCATAACTGAAACTAGGTTAAAGCCCCACATCAAAGATTCTGAAATGACTTCAAATGGTTAAAATATTATAAGACAGGACATAATAAACAAATGTGGTGGGGGTGTAGCAATTATGTTTAAAGAATCACTTAATCTAGAAAAACTAAACTGTTCCCACCAGACATCTCTCATGCTGAACTCCTTATCACTCACCTTTAAATCAATCCTCACAAATCCATTGACATCATAGTCATCTACCTACCACCAGGCAACAACCTGCACAACATAGAATTCCTCCTATCCTGATCATCGTTTTCTCTATCCCAAGAAACCATCATTCTAGGTGATGTCAACCTAGACTGGTTCTCCTGCTCCTCCGGCTCCCCTACCTCATTTATAAACTTATACAACTTCACCCAAATTATTAACTTCCCCACTCGCATTGACACACACTCCAATAAAAAGTCAGTTCTAGACTGGATTTTAACCAAAAAAACAAACCATGGGTACCAGGCAGGCTGTCTACTAGTCACGCTAAGTGACCATACCCCTACATTTCTAGTTAGGAAGGAAACACATATCCAAACCACCATCTCATATGAATACACCCTAGCAAAAAATATTTCTCCTCTGACACCTTCAATTTACTACTACAAAACTGAGATTGGTCCCCATTAAAAAACCTGCAACTACACCTAGCTGTAGAATACTTCAATAACAAATTCCTTGAAATATTAAATAATCTTGACCCCCTCAGAAAAATTCACCAAAAAAAACAAACAGCTAAGATGGCTTTCTAAAGAAACAAAACAACTAATGAAACAAAGAGATAATGCCTGGTCACTTTATCATATGACCAAAAATAACAAAAATCTCACACTTTACAAACAACTTAGAAACCATGTTAAGAAAAACATCATCAAGGATAAAATAACCTATTCCCTCACCTGTCAACAAAAATACCAGCACAATCTACAAAGGTCCTGGCAGAATATCAACCACCTCCTTAACCCCGGTAAAACCCCTACCCCTGCCCACACACTACTAACTCCTCTGTGCCCTTAGCCTCACAATTCAATCCCCACTTCATCAGCTCTATCACTTCTCTCCTAGACAACAAAACAATCCCATCACTCACTGTCCCTTCCCCTACCTCTAATGATGCAAACTCTCCTTTATTCCCATTCCAACTTCCTACATAAAAAAAACCTATGTAAATTAAAACCCTGCTGCTTAGCTGCCAACCAACTTCCAAATCAATACCTAAAACTAGCTGTCCCAGCCATTGTCTACCCCATATCATCACTAATAAACCATGCTATCTCCAAACAGTACATTCCTAACTTATGGAAAATCTCTCATATCACACCACGTCATAAGGGTGGACCATCTAGAAACATAACTAACTACTGTCCCCCTTGCCAAAATTCTTGAGAAATGTATCCCCCAGCAACTCTTGAATCACCTCACTACAAACAACCTATTCTCCAGCACCCAGCATGGCTTCAGGACTAAACACAGTACTAACTCAGCCCTCATAACATTTACAGAGACCATTTGCCACCCCAGAAATGAAGGACTACTAGTCTCAGCCATTTTCTTAGATATGCAAAAACTTTTGACACAGTGTCCCATCAGCTGCCCCTCAACAAACTTGTCACTTACAACCGCAATACCACACCACTAACATGGTTTCACAGTTATCTATCCAACCGTCAACAGGCCACTAAATGGGCAAACAGCCTTTCCTCACTATTAGTATTCACCATGGGGGGGTATCACAAGCCTCCATACTTGGACACCTCCTCTTCATAATATTTACCAACAACCTATGTACTGCCACCTAACATGCCACCATCATCCAATATGCAGATGACACCTCCCTTATCTGCTCAGACCACTCCCCACAAGAACTCCAACACAAAATGCAATCATCATTCCAAGACATTGAAAAGTAGCTTATCACCCACCAACTCATCCCTAAATGCAAATAAGACCAAGCTCATAATTTTCTCTAATAAATCTTCCAAACCCAGTATGCAATCCTTCTCCATACTATTTAACAATGGTACAAAAATCGAACCCACCAGTCAGACTAAGCTGCTAGGAGTAATCATAGACGACTCACTCAAATTTGATAAACACATCTGTCTGACCATCAAAAAAATCCACTCTAGGGGGCAGAGCCTAGATGGCTAAATGAGAGCAGTAAATTTTGAGAGCTCTATAAACTAGTATAATAATATAGGAAAATGTTATTTTCAAGTTTAAAACCTAAGAAATCTATAGATAAACTAATAAACTACATAAATATCAATTATTGTGGAGATATACATTTTCCTGTCAAGTAACTTAGAGATACATTGAGTCACTGAATATGAACAACTTAAGGAATTCTCATCCAGATGCTGCTTTGAAAAAAGAACTGCAATTAATGACATCTACCTTACAGGAACTATTTTTGAAGATAGATGGCTTTAAAAATAACTTAGAAAACCTCAAATTAAATTCTCAAAAACAGACTGATACTCTTAAGGAACTATTACAGCAACACGATACAAAAATAACAAATATAAAGACTTCTCTAAATTACATTGAATGGAGACTCAAAGAGGATGAATTTGAAAAAGAATTTCAGCTTAAACAAAATACATGGCTGCTTAACAAAATAGATGACTTAGAAAACAGGGAAAGGAGAAACAACATAAGGATCTTTGGTCTGCCTGCAAACACTGAAGGAGAATTCATTATTTCATTCTTAACCTGGGTTCCTGAATTTTTAATTTTGAAAGAGGGACTTTCATTTGGAATTGAAAGGGCACATAGAGCACTGAGGAAACCTGTTTCTAACTCACAAATACTCCATCTAGATCCATAACTATAAAATTTATTTCATTTCTGGACAATGAACTAATATTAAAATCTGCTTGGGGAAAATCACCCTTAAAATACAATCAAAGCCTGATAAGATTTGACAATGACTATTCTTCCAGAATACTAGAACAAAGGAAAACAGTCTGGCCAGTAATAAAACTGTTGAAACAAAACAACATTAAAGCACAGCTGGCCTTTCCAGCCAAGATAAAAATAATTTTTGCCAATGAGATAGAACATTTAATGACTTAGAAGAAGCTACTATATTCATCAAAAACAACAGCATAGTGCCTATCCCAGATGAAATGGAATGGATGGTCCCTACACTTAAAAGAATACAAGAAACAAATCCTTGGACTGATGCTAGAAAGAATAAACAAAAAACTGATTCCAAAATAACTGTCCCAAAAAATAACTCTTACAATTACATCTCTCAAAGTATCAACAAATGTAAAATAAATAAAATAAATAAATCAACTGATATAGTACATTACATGTCATATCTTTTTATTTTTTTAAAAAGGAAGGATTCTTAAACAACTGAGAAACAGTAATGAGTTATTTGGAATGCTGAAAGAGTCCAATAATTATTCACAAACAAAGGTAGGTCAAGATGGGTTACTATTTACATTATATATAAGCCAAACAAAGCAACATATAATATAAATATAGAAGTTTATATTCCCTTACTTGAACTCAGTAAATACTTATCTTGTTCATTTTCCATTGATTTTACTTATAATAATTTAAGTAATTAATAAACTAATTCAACAAGGTACCATTCATCAGAGTTCAGACTCAAATGTAGCAAATTAACATCATATATAATAGTAGTAACAGTAGCGTGTTTTGAAAATAAATGCTGTCATGGAGACTAATGCCTTCTTCAATTAAAGTATGATTTAGAAATTTCATGTATTTCCTGGTTTAATAATAGTAGCAAGCTCTTAATACAAATGTTATCATTATCCTGTCTAAATATAGTTAATATCAATTATGGCAGGTATCACAGTCACGAGTGCTGTTTGATCAATCCTGATATGGTGTGCATGGTTGCAGCTATGTCTGGCAGCTATTACAAATGTCATTATTATTCTGTCTAAACATAGTTAATATTAATTATGGCAGGTATCATAGCTTTGAGTGCTGTTTGATCAATTCTGATATGGTGTGCATGGATGCAGCTGTGTCTGGCAGCTAGTACAAACATCATTATTATTCTGTCTAAGCATAATTAATATCAATTATAGCAGGTATCATAGCTTTGAGTGCTGTTTGATTAGGCCTGAAATGGTGTATGTGGATGCAGCTGTGTCTGGCAGCTGTTATATGTTGCCGTTTTCATCTCTGGGAAGCTATGGGTTGTGGCTTGTAATCAAGGTTTACTAATGCTTGTGTATTAGGAAGAGACATTTGGTGTTTTAGCCTGGATCCAGGGGAAGGGAGTGGATAGAATTGTGATTTGGGATATTTTAGCAGAGAATGGCTTGTTTGTACGTCTGCTGAGTGAGAGGTGGGAGGGCTGGAGGAGTGTGTTGTCTCTTGTTGTGCTGGCTTGTTGGGAGTTTTTTTTTTTTTTTTTTTTTATCTGTTTGCTCTCCATTCTTTTTCTGGCTGCTGCCTTGCTGCAAGGAAGGGAATTTAGGCTTGAAGTTGCAGTGAAGTGAAACTTTGCTTTAGGTGCATCGTGAGCCGCTGGTATGCAGTACACAGACACAATAACAGAAACTGATGCTCCCAGGTTGTTATGGTAAAGGAGACAGAGTGATGATAATGCTTAATGGCACTGAGGACCCCTTGAGATGATTCTCAGCAATGATGTTTTTGGTTTAAAATAATATAATAAAAGGGCTGTTTTAAACCACATGTACACATATTGAAGGTCTTCCAACACTTCGTTTAGCTCAGTAAGTTGATTCTTGATAAAAAAAATAATAATAATAAGTGCAATTTTATATTTAAAATGTATTTTGGTCCAAACACATTAAGGACTTACATAAGAGTGGAAGCCTGAGTTATTTTGAAAGACTAAGAGCACTTGTTGTTGTGCAGTACCCTTTGCAGTGGTCTGGGAGGTGAGCCTGCTCAGACATTTTGGGCATATGGGGGATAGTTGATTCTAGGGGTGTTTGGGGTTGCTGGGAAGTGCTAGAGAGTTATCAGATTTCCTTCGTGGAAATATCTGTGGGAATGGAAAGTGTGTTGATTGGTTCACTGGCAGAGTGGCCACTGCATGGAACAGGCTGGTAAAATGGAACAGGACAAATATTGGTCTGGATATTTTAAGAACAGCCTGCAAACACACCACATGAACTAGTGAATGGTATTCTGGCAAAACTGAATTGGTATTGTTGCCCGTGCTTGAAGTACTGATATGTATGTATGTAAGGATGGAAATACACTTATAACAAATAAGAAACTAGAAGGATCTCATAATTTAAAGTCTAAGGACTGCATAAACATGCTTGGAAGGAGCTAATAATAAGAATAAACATTACAGCTTGTGGTCTGTCAAATAACTAAGCAACAGCCAAAAAAAAAAAAAACACACTCAATAGTTATGTAATGTATGATTTTAGTAAATCTAGATGTAAAATATATAATCGTCATATAAGATGAAGTAGTCTGCTGAATTTAGATATTAAAGACAGGATTTAATAAGATGGGCTTGCGTATAATAACACTACTGTCTTAACTTATAAATGACATACACTACATTGAACATCAAGAGGAAGCATGCTGATTTTCTTATATAAGTAAATATGAAAAACAAGTCATGTAATTGCTTTAACTTGAATTGTAGTTTTTGTAGCACATCTTGACCATATATAATACTTAAGCTGTTACCAAGATAACTAAGGTTTTATACATGACATCAAACTGACAAAGTTGTTCAAGAGAAACAATAGAAGCCTGAACTTGAAATGTCACAGAATGGAACAAACATATTCTGAACAAATAGTATTAAATTGACAATAGACACTCACTTTAATAACATGGGCTTGTGCATAATGACACTACTGTTTTAATTTGTCATAAATGATATACACTGCATTAAACATTAAAGGGAAGCATGATGATTTTCTCATGTAAGTAAATGTGCATAGCAAGTCATATAATTGCTTTAACTTGAATTGTGGTTTTGTAATACATATTGACAATACATGATACTTAAGCTATTACCAAGGTAACTAATCTTTTATACATGACATCAAACTCACAAAGTAGTTCAAAGGAAGCAATAGAAGCCTGAATTAGGAATGTCACAGAATGTAACAATTATGTTCTGAACAAATGGTATTAAACTGACAATAATCACTCAATTTAACCTTTGCTGATTATACAAAATAAAATGTTGCCATTAAATCTAAAAACTTTCAGTGTATGCCATAAAATGACAATTTCTGAATATGGAAAGGGAACTTTTAATCATTAATCACAATAAGTGAATTTATTGTTTTTAACCTATAATTTCACTCATTTTATAATAAGAAATGACAGATATGAAAATCCTTATGTGTAGGAAATGGGGGGAAGAGGGATGCACTGATAATTAAAATGCACTAACTTTCATCAATGTTTACATAAAACAAACTTGATGATTTAAGTAAGTTAGCAACAAACAAAGTGATTACTTGAATGCTGGCAAACAATTCTGATATATCTAATAAAATACCATGTATTATAAACATTAGGTATAAATATTATTACCATCTATTTATATTAAGTAATACATTTTGAAAGACTTCATCAATAAAGGTGAATATGTTAAATATCCATGTGCTATAATCTTTTACTGAGGTTTTATATATGATACATCCTACTTTACTATGATTGAATTGCTTGTCATCTATCTTTCATGTAAATATTAATTGCTTATACAATAAGTAGACATTTATATTGTATTAGAATTCTGTATAATCCACAATAGTACTATATCTTTTCAAAATAATATAAATATTGCTTATTCCTATTACAAATATTCTCCATATGATAATTCGGTACTTTTCTGTTAACAGGGCAACAGGCTGTTTGGGCATGCTTCTAATGTTCTCTTCATTGTGGGATTGCTATTCATTGTGTGAGATGTCAGTACTGTTTACTCACCGCTAACAGTCTGGCATTTTTTTTCACACTGAAGTACTGATTATGCCTCCATTGTAGGTCTGTAATTCTGAACACAGGTAATACTCATAATATTAGCTGGTAAACCAACATCCTGCCATCCGTATTGACCCATAGCACATTGTAGCTGATAACTTCATTACTAGAACATGAATAGCTCACAACCAGTCAGTAACCAACCCAGAAATAATCACGGGCACTTTTAAAAGTAATACTAACTGGGGACATTGACAGAATTAGACAAATGTGAATTCATGTAAGTTGTCTGAAGTTAAATGAGTCTATTAACTCCTAACTGTTGTAATTTATTATGTGTAAGTCGACACATTTTCTCCAAAAGGCCTGAATTCTATGTAGGATTAAGAGGGACAGAGCTGAATTTTGAGTAGAAATCAGGACAGATAAGAGGCATGCACACTGTACTGAAATAAAATAGAGACACAGAATGCTTTCCGTTCATATTGCCATGATTCTAACAATAGTTAGACTTTCTCTTCATATGTGTGTGTGTAACTTGATTTCTCCCCTCTTTTGTTGTGCCTTGTTTGTAAAATAAAATCTATTAAAGGAAACTGAATCTGAAATATAAACATATAGTCATAAAACCAATTATTTTAAAGTAAACCACAGATGAAATACACCCTTGCAGTCATAAAACAATTTGAGAGCCTCGGCCCAATAGTAGCATCAGTTTCACGGCATTTCTAGGGTTTGTCGAAATAAAAAGCTGTTACTGTGTTGTACAGCATATGTCCTTTAAGGTGAGTTTTTGGGAACTTTACCATGGGATAAGCAGTACTGACATGTCACACATTGAATAGCACTCTGACAATGAAGACAACATTAAAACATTGGCCAAAAAAAGGTGCCCTGTTAACGGAAAAGTAACCTGTTTTTGTTGCCCCGTTAACGGAAAAGTACAGATAATTCAATTTATGAAGCTCAGATGTTCTGGATTGTCAAGGTATGGGTGATAATCTGATGGACTTAGGTTTATCCATCAGATTAGGAATGATTTTCATTCCATGGCTAGTGCAGATCTTAGTTTTGTTAACATTTATTAGTTTAAATTTATTTCACAAAAACATTTTTAGTATGTCTGACCAAAACATTACTTTATTGGTAAACACTCAAAGTATAAAACTGATCATTTCCTTTAAAAGCTCAAACATATACTTTATAGTTATCAGAGGAAAATGCTTAATAGTCACAATAGTCTAAATAACCTAAGATGGATTTAACTTTATTATCATAAAATACCAATGGCTTAAACAATCCTAGCAAGATATCAAATCTACTGAAATATTTAAAATTGAGCAAAGCACAAATTGTCTTCCTTCAAGAAACTCATTTCAAAACAAATGACAATTACAAATGGAATCCTAAGGAATATATAATATTGGCACAATCCAGTTATAAGACAAAGACAAAATGGGTAACACTTATATGGAAAACAAATGTGATTAACCCAGACATCATTTATAAGTATGAAGATAAAGAAGGCCTTATGGGATTAGTAATAGTTAAGTATAATAACAGAATATGGACCCTATCCAATCTATACTGGTTCCCAGGCATTGGATCAGGAACTGTTAAAAACACTTGGATTTCATTTCCAATAATTATAAAGACAACTTAATATTAGGAGTAGATTTTAACTGTATATTTGATATTTCTGAAACTACAAATAAAAGACCACTACTTACATCTGCTGTATCAAAAGCTTTAAACAAGTGTGTAGAATCATTTCATCTTGTAGATACTTTCAAATTTAAAGAAATTAAATCTTTGTTGTTTTCCCATCAACATCACAGATTTGGTACCCAAACTAGAATAGATAAAATATTTGCTGCCCATGACTTACACTCTAAAATCATTAATTTCTCAATCACTCCCTGTCCCTTTTCAGACCACAATTCATTGATACTAAAACTTCAAAATTGGTACAAACCATTAATCTTTAACTCCAGAATTCCAGCATATATAACTAAAATTAAAGAGTTCAAACCCTGGTTATTATCTGAATTACAGTTCTTCATAGATATTAATTACACCACAGAGATAAATAAAATAATGATATGGGACTCATTAAAAGCTTACATATACAGTAAAACCCTAACTTGGTATAAAAAAATCAAAGAATGGGATTCTGAATTATTAGATCTATAATCCAAGCTTTTGTCAGTAAAGGCTGAAAAAAATCAAAATCATTTGGAGATGAAAAAGAAAGTAGAAGTATTAAACAATAAATACAACAAAATTCTAACACATAAAACTATTTTAACTTTAGAAAAACTAAAAATTAATACCGTGGCCACTTCTCCCAAATATCTGCATAATTTATCCACAAGAATCAAAATACAATCAAAAGCTAATAACATTAAATCTATCTTCCATGAAAAGAAAGGGAAAAACATCATAGATATAGGTGACATTCTTGATGCCTATGGAAATTACTATATGGAACATTTCCAAAAAGAAAATTTACATATTGATATATTAAATCTAGGTGAAAAATGTTCTAATATAAAAAATACCAGAAAAATTAAAACTAGATCTGCAAGCACCTATATCCTAAAATGAAATTACAGATACAATAAAAGAGGGTAAAAATAATAAAGCTCCAGGTATAGATGTCATAATTATGGAAATATATAAACTTTTTCCTTCAAAGATACTATCCCTCTTCCATAAAACTTTATTAGAAATTCAGTTACACGCTTTAATACCACCCTCTTGGAGATATTTCTTAATCACTCCAATACTAAAGGAAAACAAATCCCCAAACCTCTGTACCTCATATAGACCTATATCATTATTAAAAATGACTACAAAACATTTATGACAATATTAACTAACAGAATGAAAATACCACTATCCAAAACAATAAATAATGATCAAACTGGATTTATATATCACAGACACACACATGACAATATTAGAAGGATAATTTCTCTTATAGATTATGCTAATAAAGAAAATAAAAAAAAAACACTCATAATTGGCTTAGATATAGAAAAAGCCTTTGAGTCCTAAATTGGGACTGCTTATTCAAAATCCTGGTGTTATTAGAATTTCCTTCTTCCTTTGGTCATCTACTAAATAATATATATACAAATAATTTAGCATATGTTAAGCTAGGTCCTTTCACCTCTAAATCTATACATATAACAAAGGGTGCTAAACAAGGATGTCCCATGTCACTGATTCTGTTCACTTCAGCTATTGAAATATTTGCAGATTCAATACGTAACAATACAAAAATCAAAGGAGTAGATCTTTATGAACAATACAATTCTAAAGTAATGCTCTTTGTAGATGACATATTATTAACATTATCCAATACAAAAGAGACATTAGAAGAGTTAGATATTTTAATTGACACATTTTACAGGACTTCAGCACTCCATTTCAATAAATCAAAAGCAAAATTTTTCTTTTTAAATTAAAAAAAAAGAATTGCAGACAAAAGGGAATCACATTATAGGGAAACAAAAATCTACCGTAAAATATCTAGGAATTGAGTTATGTAAGGATAATAATGAATTAGTCTAAAAAAACTGCAATAATATCATCAATTCAATTAAAATCTTTGTGGAAAAGTGGAACAAAATAATATTAACATCTAAAGATAGACTACAGTAATAAAAATGGTTTTACTACCCAATATTCTATATATAGCTTTGGCAATACAACTGTTACCAGAAATGAATATAGTTAAAGAAATAAACTCATGCCTAATAAAATTTTTATGCTTTCCTGAAAGAAACAGAATAGCTTTAATACATCATATCAGACCATTGAAACAGGAAGGATTAAACTTTCCTGATATAGAAACATATATAAATGCATCAATATCTAAAACAATCTCAGATTGGATAAGTCCATATTATTATGCAAATTTGAAATAATTACTAACTGTAATATCAATAAATGAATTTGATTTACAAAAAAAAAAAATCAAATAACAGAAAAAAACAATTTGCCATGGGACATATGTATTAGTATGCAATATAACATAACTAAGCCCACTAAAACTCATATGATTAATTATTACATTGACTCATTTAGAAAAATGATTAATGCAAATATAAATTTAAAAATCTGGTTTGATCTTTTAACACTATTCATAGTTACAAATAGCTATCCACATGAAATATACAAAGAAATAATAAATTTCTGGGAACAGAAAGGATTTGTTTGTTGGTTTCAATGTATCAAAGAACTATAAGTTCTGGATATGCAAATAATAGAAACAACATACAAAATTCCACAAGATTGACTAACTATGCAAAGCATTCTAACGTATTCACAAGATTTATGCAAAATAATTAGTAATTCTTTATTTAAAGAAATACCGAAACTTACAAAATGCCTATATGAAATCATATATAATGATTATGACATGAGAAATACTATTTTGAAATTTTACAAGATATTGATAAATTATACAACAACACCCAAATCCTCACATTGGAATTATATAATAAAAGGACACTCATTACAGCTAACTGAAGAAATTAAATCAAATATTTTATTATCAATAAAACATACATCCTATACACAATGCTGGAAAGTTCTTCATTAGAAATGCTTGCACAGAGCATTCTTAACTCCAGATAGAATTACTAAAATTAATTCTTCCACAAAGGGAATACATTGGAGATGTGAGCAAATACACAATGCAGATTGGAATCACATTTTTTTCGACTATGTTAAAATTAAGCCATTTTGAAATGGTATTAGAAACTTTTTACAAGCTTTATTTAATTAATCGTTTAACTTATCTAAAGCTCTAGTATTATTAAATGTGTATGAAGGTCCTCATTTGAATGAGTTAAATATGTATCTAGTATGGACAATACTTTCAATCTCAAGGAAGTGTATAACAAGAAGATGGACTACAAACACAATACTGACTTTGGAAGACTTCTACAGCCTACTGAAGACCACAACATTTTTTGGAAATTAAAACTAAAGAATTAGGGATTCATCCTAAGCCATTTATTAACAATCCATGGAAAAAAAAGTCTTATCATTGATTGACACTTTACAATAACTGAGCTGATACACTTTGATAACTGGATTGTTATACCTATAAAGTTGTTGTTCTTCTTTCGGCTTTTCCCGATTATGGGTCGCCACAGCAGAACTCCGGTCCGCTAATGATTGACAGTAGATTTTTACGATGCCGAGGTGCCAGCTCGACGCCCAACCTTCAATGAAGTCATGCTCATTTCACGCATGCCTTTTAAATACCACTCGACCGTGGGGAGGACATGCAGACTCCACACAGAAGGCCCTCCAGCCAAGAATCGAATGGGAGAACCTCTTGCTGTGAGGTGACAATGCTACCGCTGCACCACCGCAAAGTAATTGTATATTTTGAGCTCTGTTATAGTGTCAGGCTGATGTAAATAGTGTACATAGTTATTAAGATGTTATATACAAATACTATGGAATTTATTCAATTGTATTTGAAAAATAAAATTTTTTTTTAGAAAAAAAAAATCCACTCTAAACTAGGCGCTCTGTTCAGGGTTAAACCTTACCTTACACAACAAGCTAGACTGGCCACTGCAAGATCCCACTTGCTATCCACCCTCCTATACTGCTCTGAGGACTTTACTAACCTATCAAAAAATCACCTAAATAAACAAGACACCTGCTATAACAGAATAGCTAAGGTTGTCACCAACCAACCCCACAGAACAGACCACTGCACTGCTCTCCGACAGTTCAACTGGCTAGAACTTCCCAAACTATTATTACTAAAACAACTTTCACTTGTCCATAAAATCATACTCAACCCTTCTGACTGCCCAGCTCTATCAAACCTAGTCCAGCCAAACACAAGCTGTAGACTCCTCAGGTCATTCAACAAACTAATGCAAAATGTAACCCAATCTCACAGCTATCATGGAAATCTCTCTACTCCCATAAAATAGTCAAAGATTGGTATAAATCCCTATGTCACAAGATAGGTTGCCAACTGGCTCACTGACAGAACCCACACTGTGAAAGTAGCAGACTCCAAATCCGACTTCAGACCAGTGACAAGTGGAGTACCACAGTGCTCAGTCCTGGGTCCTCTCCTGTTTGGTATCTACTTTTCAGAAGTACAGGCTAACACAGAAGGTCTTTGGCTAATGAAGTTTGCAGATGACTGCAAACTAGGAGCCATAATTGAAATGCCTAACAATGTGGATATCCTACAAAAGGCCCTCACTGAGACAGATGCCTGGTGTCAAAGCCATGACCTCAAGCTCAATGCCAAAAAGTGCATTGTCATCCCCTTTGGTAAAAACTCTGTACCCATGAGCTACCACTTAGGTGGCAGTCTACTTAACACCAAAAATTAAAGACCTTAAGACACAGGTGGACAGTTGTCTCGCCTTTGATAATCACATTGCCACAGTAGTCAGGAAATCCTTATATGTGGCACACCTCATCAGAAAAGGTTTCTCATCCAGGAAAAAAGAGGTTATTGTTCCCCTCTATTCGTCACTCATTAGACCCATTATAGAGTACAACGCCCCTTTTGGTATGTACCTCATAGGACATCTACAAATGGAAAGGCCACAGAAATACCTAACAAAGAGGATTACTGGCCTCAAACAGATGTCCTACGCAGATCGTCTCAAAAAAGTCTAGCTTTCCTCTGTCACATATCACCTACTCAAAGGCGATCGCTGCCTAACATACAAAGCTATGTCAAACCCAGATCTGTTGGACATGCTCCCCTTAAAGAAATCCCAATCTGTCTGAGCTACACAATCTAGGGACCTAAACCTTGTCACCACAATAAACAGAACATGCTGGAGGGATAGATTCCTGTCCCAGAGACTTCCCATACTCTCAAACAAGTTACCTATCTATATCAAACAAAACTCCTGATTAGCACTCTTCAAGAAAAATCTTGATGATTGGATAGGAAATAGGAAATTCACCCCTGTGATCACCTCTGTGGCTCTGCTTGACAGGGGCACAGGAAAATAATTTTCTTGGGTGGCAAAAGCCAGGGTACCTTTTTGGCTAGACTTATAAAGGCCCCAGGGCCAATAGCATAGTACCTACCTATGAACCTATGAACACTCTTCCACAACAGATAACTAAAACCCCCAACCTGTCCACATTTGAAACTATACTGAAAGACTATTTAAATGATAATTGGCTATGCTCTTGTATTGCTCTCAACTAATATTCTTCCTGTTTTTTTCTCAGTCATCTCACACATGTTAGCCCAAATATTGCTCATCCCACATAGACCTATCCCACTATCTGTGTTATCTTTATTAATTTTTGTTCCTTCAGATGACCTATCTTGTAAAACTACATGACCAACTTTGGTCTTTCAGAAGTGACTCACCTTGTAAAGCTACATGACTTATGTACCTCATATATATTGTAAAAAAATAGTATTCCTGTATGCCTGAAACATGCATGTATTGTATTCTGTTATTATATTTTGCTATACTAATTTTTGTTAAGCTCATTTACATATTTGTTAGCAATGTACTACTTAAACTAAGTTTATTGCTTGTACCTTAATAATGTCCTTTTTGTTGTGGAGCTTTTCTCTCCTGGTCTCCGCTAAAATAGTTTTTTTTTTTTCAAACCAGTCGGACACTACCCGGTTGACAAATGTAAATAAATAAATAAATAAATACAAGTTTTCTCCCTGGGCCTCTACTAAAAATGGGTTAGCCTGGCCCATTGGACTTTCCCTGTAAACAAATGTCAATAAATAAATAAATAAATTTGTACATAACTTTTTGTTCCCAACTATCAATCTTATTATCTGCCTTTTGTTAATTAATTATGTTCTGCTTTCTGTGATCACTCTTTTTTTCATATTCCCTTGTTAATCTTAAATGTATATTCAAAATTAGTTGTATTGTATAGCATTGTATTGTATGTTATTGTATTGGATTGGCGCTTTTCTCCTCAGGTGTCCACTGAAAATGGATTTCTTGCTCAGTTGGCCTAACCAGGTTAAGAAATGTCAAATAAATAAATAAATAAAATAAAATAATAAAATAAATAATAATATGGTTATGTAACAATGAGAATACATTTGAATTACTTTGTTGTAGTTATAATCCAAGGTTTATTTTAAAGGAAATGAAGTTTGGAAGCACTGGAGAAACTTGGGAATATGTGTGGAACAGCAGTTACTAATATTCAGATGAAAGACATTGAAGGAGATGTATATGTGCATACAATAAAAATGAAGCAAAGTTGGTTGATATTTGACATAATCATACTGTTGAGACAATGTGCACTGTATGCAGTGTTAGTGGTTCAACTGGTTGCATGCTCACTTTTGGTGCTGTGGTTTCTATTCCCACTCCAGGTGAATGGATTCATTTTCAAACTGCAGTGCAACATTAAGGTGAGGGAGAGTTGCACTGCTGAAAGTTCTGTCCATCAAATGAGGAGTTTAGCAGAGGTCCCATCTTGTTGAATTGGCGATAGCTCAGGTGACAAATTTAAGGATTATGACCTGGCCAGATCTCCTCTAGTACTTTAAATAAATACTACCTTGTCTCTCCCCTGAAAAACAGGCCACTAGCTTAGTGAGGCTAACCTTTTCAATAAAGGTAGAAAAATAAATAAATTCTGCAGAGAGGATGATTCATAGTAATTTGCAGATTCATATACTAGAGTCTGTTATGCATCAAAAATATCATGCAGTATGCAGTGATGCAAAACTGCAAAAGTGCAAATGGAAGTTTAAGCACAAATGTTTCATTTGATATGTTTTGAACAATATATTGACCTTATTCACTAGCTCAGGAGCAATATTTATTTTACATTTGTTGGCCGGGAAAGTCCATGTGGATATATGTCCATTTTCACCGGAGGCCCAGGGAGAAAAGCTCCAAGTGATTAAAATCATAACAGAGTGATTACATACAGAACAAAACAAATTTTCAAATTTACATTAGTAACTCCAGAAAAAAAAAGTTAATGAAAAGATTTATACTTAACATAGCTATAAAAACTTTTGTAAAAACAACTACATTCCCAAAACATTTTTTTTTTCATTGGTTCATGGGAAGTGAGTTTCTTCAGTAGATTCATAGGAAGTAAGAAACAAAGGCTACATAGGCAGCAGAGGTGGAATTGGAAACAGTGAATACTGTTAGTCTGGATTCAGGCAAGGGCATAGCCATTGAGAAGTTAGGAGGATTCTTAGGTGCTTTTTAAACAGAGGTGTAGATGAAATAGATGTTAGTTCAGTAGGAAGCTTGTTCCATAAATTACCAATAGAGTTAGTGAACAAGCACTCCCCAGACTTATTGTTGGATTTTAGGGTAGATACTAATACCCTATTGGTAGATCGTAGGATGGTAAGGTTTTTGTAAGGGCTAACAAGATTAAAGAGTATGGGAGTATTTGAGGGATGATGTAGAATATTATGAGTGATGGTAAGTTGTTGTAACAGAATCTGATTTTGTAATTCTAGCCAACCTAATAGTTTAAGATTCTGGCAGTGATGGGTTCTAAATGAAGAACCAGTAGCAAATTTGGCTATGTTATTATAGGATGTTACTAATTTATAGATATTGCTTTTGGAGAGGTTTGAGTAAATTGTGGAAGCATAGAGAAGGGTTGAGATTAGGTGAGTTTGGGCAATAGTGGATTTAGTTGAGGCTGTGAGAAAGGGTTTGAGTCTATAAAGGGAACCTAGTTTTCTATTAACTGATTTAACAGTTAGGTTAATATGTGCTTCAAAGGTAAGATTATGATCAATTGTAACCCCTAGAAGTTTGGTCGTCATATCGGGAGCTATTGTAGTACCATTGTTGGATGTGACTGTAAAGTTAATAGAGGAGGACTTTAAGGTGGGAGCAAATAATAATAGTTTTGTTTTTGGGGTTAAGGGGGAGACAGCATTGATGAAACCATTTTTCAACTAAGTTAAATACTGTTTGGGTATTAATTTGGACTCTGCAGGTGAGGAAGCACGATATATTAATGCTGAGTTGTCAGCATATTGTACACAAGTGGCTTGTGGAATGGAGGTTTTCAGATCATTAATAAAAATGGTAAATAGGAGAGGTCCCAGAATGGAGCCCTGTGGGACACCAAGAGAGATAGGGAGCAGAGGGAATAGTTTATTATTCCAAAGAACTGCTTGCTGTCTATTCTCTAAATAGGACTTAAACAACTTGACAGCTTGGGTGTCAAATGAGAGAGACTTAAGTGTTTCTAACAGTAGTTTATGATTAACCATGTCAAATGCCTTTGAGAGGTCAATAAAGAGGGCTGAGGACAGTATGTTATTGTTAAGGTTTTTATTATTGGAGTCAGTAAAGGATAAGAGTGCTGTTGTCGTACTATGAAAAGGCCTAAAGCCATGTTGGCAATCTACTAGTAGGTGGTTTTGGAGGAGGTAATCAAGTATTTGTCTGTGAATACATCTCTCCATAATTTTTGCAAGTGGGGAAAGTAGGGCTATGGGGCGGAAGTTTGAAAGTTCATTTGAGTTACCACCCTTATGGAGAGGTATAATGTGAGAGACTTTCCAAAGATATGGGATGGAGCATTCAGTGATTGTTCTGTTAATTAATAAAGAAATAGGGTAGGCAAGAACTCGAGCTGCCATTTGCAGATATTCAGCTGCAAGGAGGTCAGCTGATAGGGTACAAGGTATAAGTTTGAAGAGTAAGGTATGTATGAGTGATGTTGGCACTGGTTGGAAATGTAGTGTGTGTCGCAAGTTTGTTGGGAGGGGTGAATCATTTGTGATAACTAATGGTATGGAGGGTAGGGTATTAGCTAAAGAGGTAACTGTTTCAGAGAAAAAATTGTTAAAAATATCATCAATCTGGGTGGGAGAGTTTTGTGACAAGTTGGAAGGAGTAGGTGTTTTGGACTTTCCAGGATAGAGCAATGTATTTAATCCTGATCAGAATTTTTGTGGGTTTTGATGTTGGGTCTGTTGGAACTTAAGGTAATAGTTTCTTTTATCCAAAAATATTGATTTATTTGCAGAATTTCGAAGTTGTTTAAAATTTAGGTGATCATTAGGGATTTTAATATTTCTCCATTTGGACTAGGATTTATTTCTCAGTCTCATTTTTTGTCTAGTCTCCTTAGTAAGCCAAGGAGCAGGTTTGTTTCTAATTCTAATAGTTCGAGAGGGAGCATGGTGTTCCAGAATTTGTTATTGAAGTATGAGACTGCTTCATCAAGAGGTAAGGTCTTTAGGGGTGAGCAATTGCACGTTTTAAGTTCAGCCTGAAAATTAAGTGGATTCAGATTTTTCTTGTTTCTTGTGGTTCTAAGGTTAATATGGCTGGGAACTGAGGTCTTTTGTCTGGATGTAAAGGTTAGGGAATGGTCACTAATATTGTCAGGGAGTAAGCCTGTTTGGTATAGCTGGGTATTACTATTAACTATTATCCAGTCTAGAGTGGTTTGTTTGTTACTAGGTTTGTGGGTTCTGGTATGGGAGGAGATGGTTTGCTGAAAGCCATAAAGACTGATGTGTGTAGTTGGGTTTGTAGATGAACAACAATTCCAGTCAATATTGAAATCCCCTAACAGTATGGTTTCTTGAGGGAAAGCTGAGGATAGGTAACTAAGGATATTTTCCAGAGTATTTATGTTATTTCCTGTGGGGATGTATGAGCAAATGATGTATATAGATTTGTTAGCATTGACTTGGAGCTTGGTTATTAAGATCTCAGCATTACTAGATGAAGGTGGTTGAGTATGTAGTGAGGTGACCTGTAAGTCAGATTTGAATAATATTGCCACCCCACCGCCCTTTTTATTTGGATGGTCTAGTCTCAAGATGTTGTAGCCGGGTGGGAGAATATCATTATCCTTGATAGCTGGTTTAAGCCAGGTTTCTGTTAAACATAGGATATCAAAGGAGTATAAATCTAGCAGGGCATGCAGCTCAGTGACTTTATTATTTATGCTGCGTATATTAAGGTGCGCAATGATAAGAGCGTTTGCGGTTTTATTAGGTAAATGTGAGGTGGAGGGGTAGTAGGATTGGGAATTATTACTGGGAGAGCTGGGCCCAGGGTTTGGATGAATATCTCCATGTAGTAATAGGTGGCAGTGGGGATTCTGTGATAGTTTCACAAGTTTTAATGGGGTGGGGTCAGGTTTTCTGGTTTGGAAATGTTTAATGTGAGTTAGTCTATGGAATTCTACTTGCAGGTAGGATGATGAAAATGTAATGTTGCTATGGGTTAGTGAGGCTAGAAAAGAAGAAGGGATTGTTTGTTTTAAGGGGCTATAATATATAGGGAGGCTTTGGTATTCATAGCAAGAGAGTGTGAAGGATACTAGGAGAGTGGTAATGATTGTGCACATTAGGAGTAGGTTAAAATGTCTATGTAAGACAGTTTGAGTCATGGATGGTGGTGTAGGGTATGTAGAGAGATGAAGAATAACAAATTAGGGGAGGAGTAAATAAGGGTGTGTCAAAGCAAAGAGTGGGATGAGAAAAATGTGTGGGTATGAGTAAATTGATAATGAGATAAGAATGTAAAAAGGTTAAGAGAGCAATTGGTTAATATGGGGAGGGGGCGTGGCTATGTAAGTATAAGGTTAGGAGTAGTAGGGGTGGGTGGGATTAGGGGATAGGGAAGGGGAGCAGAGTGAGACTGCAGGGCGAACGGAGAGGGAAGAGCAAATAAGGTAGGATCAGCAGAAAAAAGTATCACCTGTCTTTGAGATTAAAGCTAACTAGAGTAGAAATGACAGTGTGTTAACTTATTTAAAGTATCTTGTATAAGTTCCAATTACTAGTTACTAAGGTAGTGGTGGAATTGCCTAAGAGTTTAGCAGAGGGAAACTATTTTTAGATGTACAAGGTTTACAACCTTTAGAAATTGCAGTTTAGAAACTAATTTGGTAGAATACTGCCCCCTAGAGGAATTACAGGGAGATAGAAACTAGTAGAGATAAGTAAAAGAGTTTTCCCAGTTGAACAGAATTGGGCTTAGGGAAAAAGACTTCAGGAGCAAGACAGTAGCTAGAATTCTGCAGTAGGCTACTGATTCTCACATGGAGGGTGAAATGACATTAAAGTAAATTTTGAAGGAATAGCCATTATCCATTCATCATAGACAGTACCAGTGGCACTTAGAGAATAATAAACAATTTATATTAGATAAAGATATGAGAATTAGCACTAAATAGTCTGGACTAATTACAGGGTATGTTGCCTGATTTAACTTAATAAAAGCTGAATATGAAATGACAACAGGGCTTATATAAGGCAATTCAAACAGAACCTCATCCATTAAAAAGAAAAGATCTCTGATGCAGAGGGTAAACTTTTTCCATAATTGTATCAACTCTGGTTTCTGACAGAGCATGACAACTCAGGTCTCTACACTTTTAATACCCCATTAAGAAAAGGTTCAGATTTTTTAGTTCAGAGTTTTACAATCTCACTGGCTCTGGAGCTGTTTAGTGGACAGTAGCCTATATTTCTGAAGGCCCGGTGGGAGTCAAAAATCACATATGGTATTTTGGTGTGGGGCAAAACTATGAAATAGCATGATATGAGGCATACGTGACTCCTGACTGATTATGACTAAATAATGTAAAAAGTATAAAGCATATGACATATTTATTATGCAGACAAGATGAACTGTTCAATCAGAACCTGAAGATGTCCCAATGAAGAGACTTTCTAACAAACAAACCCTTACTGTTATGATATCTGGGTATGGTGATATTGAGACAATTACTGGATTTCAATATTTTGGGACACTGGCAACTGCATGAGAGAAAGCTTTCCTGTTCATTAAGAAACTTGACTAAAGCTTTGATATCACCAAACTGGTGACATTACAAGGTTTGGTCAGTCAGTTTGACATCGGTATAGAATATCGCATTGAGAAGGATGAGTAATGCATACACTGGATTATGTATTTATTTATTTAAAATGTATTAATCTGACAGGTTAACCTGAGACTCATTTTAATCACATCATAGCATAAAACACTGAAATATCTCAAAGTTACAAAATGTCATATTCAAAAGCTAGCCTATGGGATGCATTGGTTGTTTCTGACTAAAAGACTAAGACAATCAGATATCTAATAGCACCTTAATGAATTATATATACAGTATATATCAGTACAGGTTAAAATGAGCTGTCATTATTTATGGCATTTGCAACCAAGGTATAGTATTTTCAAAAAATGCTAAATTAATTGATGAATTCTCAATGATAATATCTTTAAGGCAACTTTATGACTACAGAAAGAAACATGCTTGTTTTACAATGTAATAGAAGGTGGTTTGCTATTATCATTGAAGTCAGGATATTTATATCATTCACTCATGTGTTTTCATTAATCTCCTAAAGATGTAATTCTTTATTTGCATGATGTTCTAGAGATAGGTTTTTAGGAGGCAAGTGTGATTTTTTGAGAATGTGCTTTTGCCTGATTTTAAATAAAATGACTTCTAAGATGGATACCACCTTGGCTGAGAAGAATGCAAGGTGTTTTTCAATCTTGATCTGTTTTCCACTGGATAACAGAAAGATTGTCTGCGTAGTTTGAAACTGAGAGAATTTAATTGAAATAGAACTTTTGACATCATAGGAAACCAAGTAGTTTTGTTGAAAGTGAAGCAATCATTGCCTTTACAGTGTGAAAAATAGAGAAAGGACAATATTTGATTTCTATTTCTTTATGAGGAATGTCTTGTGATGAGAATTTATTGCAGCTAATTGTAGTGCATGTTCAGTGTTAGATTAGTAAACAGATGTGTGCTCTTGCAGGCAAGTTTAACGATGTTAAATGATAGATGTGTGCTCTTGCAGACAAGTTTAATGATGCTACGTGACTACTACCATCTACTGCAAAAACACCAAACAAACCTTAAAAGTTCTGGGCAGGAATAAACAAACTACTCCACCAAGGCCAAACTGCCACTCCACCCCCCTCAGCTTCCCAACAAAAATCCCCAGTAGGCATTGCTATTTACTTCAACAGCTTCTTCGCAGAGACTATCCAGTCTCTAGCCAGCCAACTCTCTCCCAATGGCTCTAATTCTAATGCAGCCACACCCAGTACCCAAACATACTTTACCTTCCATCCTGCTCCTACTCAACTTATTCATGCCCTACTTAAGAAACTAAGACCCACCACTCTGGCTGCCAACCTCCTCCCAGCAGACTATCTGCAAAAGGCTGCTGACACCATAGCATACCCCATCTCAATCTTGATCAACAGAGCTACATCTGAAGCTACTGTACCCACTATATGGAAAATCTCCCATGTCATACCTCTCCATAAAGGAGGCAGTTCTACTGAACTGTCAAACTTTAGACCTATAGTTATTCTGTCACCTTTAGCTAAAATTATGGAGAAGTGTGTATACAAACAGCTCATGCACTACCTCACACAAAACAAGCTGTTGTCCAACTTTCAACACAGTACTACTTCTGCCCTCCTCTCTTTCTCTAATGTCATTAACCACAACCGCAATAATAACAAATTATTCTCAGCATTCTTTCTAGATCTATCCAAGGCTTTTGACATGGCTGACCAAAAAATGCTTATAAATACCTTGAAGGCCTTCTCCTTAAACAACCACACACTCAATCCAACCTGCAGGGCAGGAAACAGGCAGTCCTACAGCAGGACAAGCTATCATCTTGCCTACCCATTACATTAAGAGTCCCTCAGGGCTCAATACTAGGACCTCTTCTTTTCTCCATCTTTATCAATGACCTTCATTCAGTCATCCCAGATGCTACCTGCATTCAATATGCAGATGACTCCACCTTGATTTGTTCTTACACCTCACCAGCTACTTTATTCACATTAACTCAAAATACCTTCAATACAGTGAAAAATGTCTCTCCAGTCAACATCTAATCCTAAGCCCCAACAAAGCTAAACTGCTCCTCTTCTCCTCCACATGCTGGACCCCCCTGCCATCCTTCAACATAACCATTAACAATGGCAGTATCATCTCCCCAGAAGCCCAAACTAAACTACTGGGTGTCATAGTTGATAACAACCTGAAGTCTGATGTGCATATCAATCAAACTATCAAAACCATTAATAAAAAACTTGGCTCTCTTTACAGAATCAAACCTTTCCTTACCCCACTTGCTAGAACTGCAATTGCCCATTCCCATCTGCTAGCAACTCTCCTCTGCACCTCATCTCTATTCTCCAACTTAAACAAAAACGATCTTAATAAATTATCATCCTGCTATAATCACATTGCCAGATTTGCTACTGGCACAGCCTACCGGACACATCACTGTCACAACCTAAATTGCCTAGGATGGCTTGAACTGCCAAGTCTACTGCAGTTCAACCAGCTAATAGTGGCACATAAAGTCCTTTACCAACCAGAAAATACACCTGCACTAAAAAATATTACCAGCCCCTACACCAGCACCCGGCCACTGCAATCATCCACTAGACTCCTAGTTCAAACATACAAATCCAACTACTCAACTGGGGACTCTCTGTTTGCCAACTCTGTTGGAAAAAACATGGAACAGACTTGACCCTACAACCCTCACTAACTCATTTCAAAAACAAACTCAAGAAATACTTCAAAACTCATTGGTTATGTCCTTGCACTAACCCCCGACTAGTGACCTCTCTATTTCTTAGGTGCCTTACCTTCAACTACTTCTAACTTTTTTCTACCACTCCATTTCAGGAAGGGTCAATTGTATAACTGTTGCTCAATGTGTCTTAAACCTGAATGTAATGTTATGTATATATAACTTTGAAAATAATGTTATGATTTGTAAAGTGTTTTATAATAAGTTAGTACTATATATGCTAAACGCTGGTATTGCTTATGACTGTAATCTGCTTGAAACTACCATTTACTAAATGTTCAATGTGTATTATTATCTTTTTGCCCAAGGCCGCTGCTGAAAATGGACATATATCCAGTCGGACTATCCCAGTCAACAAATATAAAATAAAATAAAATAAAAATAAATAAATAAATGTTATTGGAAGCTCAGGTATTGGTTGAGTAGAACTCCAAGGTATACATGTGATGAAAGAAGGGGAGGAAGGGAGGTTACCATTTGATTCAATGATAGAAATAGCTTGAATTCAGCTAAGTCTTTGAAGGTTTCTGAGAGTCATGACTGCTGTTTTTAAGAATGAATATGCTAGACTGTGTATGCAAAGGCAATTCCATATTTCACAAAAAAATATTCTATTTTTGATCCCTTTCCAAGTTACCAAAATTGTGAAGTCTGGTTTAGACTATGCAATTTGCATAAATAATAAAGTTGATATATTGCAGACCTGGGAAGGGTCTTTGGTATACAGAGACCAATAAGGGCTAAGCAAATGTCATTGGAATACTCATTTTGTAGTTGTTCCAATTACTGAAGATATATTTTTGGTTATGATTTGAAAAGATCAATTTTATAGCCATCTAGAGGGCCACTTTCTTACATTTTTTGGAAATCATAGCTGAGTTTCTTGATGAGAATAGTACAGTTAACACATATAAAAGAACTCTACTGAACTTGGAATAGTCCACATGTTCAAGATCTTTATCCATGTCTGCTGCTAATTGGATCTGCTAAGGTGCAAATGGCTATGGTACTGGTAACATTTCTGGCAGAAGTTATGTTGTATGCCAGGAAGAATTTCCTATTTTTTAATTTATTCTATACTCTGTAAATTAACTTTTCCAATGTTGTTGCAGATGGAATATATTTGCCACTGGCCTCTGCCATAGTCTGCTGATGTCTTTGGTTTCAATTCTAGAAACTTGTTACAGATTTTACTTTTCTTTTACCACATGTTCTATTTTGTGAAACATTCCAGGCACAAACATTATTTTCCATAGAAAATTAAAATATGAAAGACAACTGGACCCAGTGTCCATTCACGTATTAGCAGTACCTGCAATCAAAGATCAAATCGCTGGCTATTTGTGGTTATTTGATATTACGTGTTAGAGACCCAGTAGTATGGAAAAGGTGAGCTTTTTTTTTTTTTTTTTTTTTTTTTTTAGGAATTGACTAAGTGTAGAAAAATTGAGTAGAAATTGAAGTTGGGGAGGGTGGCCTAATGGTTAAGGTGTTTGCCTTGCAAACACAAGGTGCAGGGTTTAAGTCTCACAAGGGATAATTGGCTAGGCTTAAAATGACTTGCAAGGGCAATTAGCTTAGTACTAATCTATGACATTGTAACTGTAAGCATAATGTATACAGATTAAAAGAATTTATCAGCCTCAGTGTATGGATGTGAAAACAAAATATGAATAAATTAATAACAAAGTCACAGTAGGACCAGATTTCAAGCCACTTTAAAATATCTTATGTAAACAATTACCCAACACAACACTATGCTGCATCAGATATTAACTTAATTACCACAGATAGACTTAACTGTTGAATGGAAAACTCAGACAAAAATGCATCATACAGGATATATCTCAAGGAACATACAGAATATCATATTTACTATGAACAGGAAATCATGGCTACATATCTGTCATGCTAACCATGCTGTAGAACTTCAAATTCTTAAAATATGGTGCTGACAGGAATGTTAGATGTTAAAAAGAAAGTACATTTATCAGTTTAGGTGAAATATTCTTTTACTGATGAAATTTATGAGACAGAAAGACTGATGTTCAACTGTAAGAAAGAAATTGTTTCAAACTAACTAATAACCAAATGTTGGATTTACCATAATGCACTCATAGGTATTTCCAGGTGTATACAAAGGGTACATGACAATAATGTCTATGCCTGGAATGTTTCATAAAACAGAACATGTGGTGAAACAGAAGTAAAATATGTAACAAGTTTCTAGAATTAAGACTAAAGACATTTTGAAACCTCATGAAATTTGTGATAGATCAAGGAGTAAAATAACAGATGATTTGTTTTCACTTCAGTGATATTTTGTATCTTATCTTTAATAACTATTACAAAAAGTATCCTGAAATTATTAAACAGAGAAATTCATCTTCACTATCTGTCAATTAAACTGATGAAATCCATTTGTCATGCCATGATATCGCTGGTAATCTCATTTGTGATAAACGTACGCAATATGCTATTAAACAATTTTAAATATTTCCATAGACTGGAAATTTCACCATATCACTTTTCTTACCACTCAGGGTAAAGACCTGTCAGACCTTGATTCAAATTGACCCATTTCAATTTTAAACCATGATTATACAGTGTTTATGTCTATACTGGCTAAGAGAATGGCAATGCGTTGCTTAAAGAGATAGATAAGGATCAATGCGGTTTTATGTCTAAGATGTAAACATTTGACAACATTAACAGGAAAATGATGATCCAGAAAACACAGAATATAAGAAAATGTTGCTTTTTGGTGGGCCTTAATGTAAAGAAAGAATTCATTGAAGTATGATAGGATTTTATGAGAAGGACAATGGAAGAAATTGTATTCCCTGAAACAACAATAGAGTTAATTAGGAGGATATACAATGGATCTGAGGCAAGGTGGGAGGGTTCCTCTCTGATAAGCTGTGTTTGAACAGAAGAAGCAGGTAGGAGTGTCCTCCTTCCACTTTATTACTTGCTTTATATTTATAATCATTGGCAAAGAAAATTAGGAACTCAGAAATTCAAGGATATAATTGATAAGGCAATCAAGAAAAGTTGGATTTGTTTGTAGATGATATTACTTTGTCACTTGATAAATCCAGAAAAGCACATTTCCTCTTTGTGAAACACTTTGATACAGTTTAAAGTCTTTCAGGATATAACATTAATGAAGAGAAAAAAAAGGCTGTAGCAGTAAATCATGTACCTACATAATAATTCTTTCAGTAATACCCATATTTATGGAACACAATAAGATGAAGTATTTAAGTGTATAGATTAAAAAAGGATTATGTTATTGCAGCTAAGGATATGTGGGATGAAACTGAATAAAAGATAATGAAAAACTGGAAGCTTTGGTTTAAGGTAGTAAGATACTATCACTAAAAATACTTGTAGTCCCCTGAGTTTTATATGCAAGCCAAATATATTTTATCAACAAGAGGAGGCATTGTAGACAATAACTTATAAAGAGTTGAAGGAATTTATTTGAAGGGTAAGTTTGTGACTGTTAAGTGGATTATGTTGATACTCCCCAAAGAACAAAATGTTTAAAGAATACCTGAGTTGCATGGATATTTTAGAGCTACATATTTAAGGCTCATATATATAACACAAGCAGAGGGTTATAAATCAAAGTATAAAGGAATGGCGATGAAGCAGGTCAAGAGTTGAAGAAATAAGGAGATAGTATGATTCTGGATGCAAATACTTAGGGAGAATAACAAAAACAAACAAAAAAAAAACATGCAGAATCTTACATTCATAAAGTTACAGAAAGTGTTAAAAGAACTAAAATGGGAATGGAGAAATGAGATTTTGGCAGTAAGACGGACTGAAAGTAGGGGTACAGAAAACATGCAAGAGGGAATTTAGTAGGAATAGAAAGTAGGAATTCACTTGATATAACTGACAAAGAACTTACCTATTGGGAACAAATAACTAGAAAGGGAAAGAGAAGAGAGTGGAATAAGACCAAACAGAAGTTTGTACTATGGGTTAAAGATTGCCTTCCCAACTAGGGTTGGTGTCAGAGTATAGGCAAAGAGAAATGGATAGGGGGCCATAAGTGGGAGACCAGGTGTGGTAAAATTTTCAGTCAAGTCTAGAACAGAAGATTCTGTTAAAAAGGGATAGTTAATAGGGCATAAAGAACAGTGCATGATACACAGAATCAGTCAGAGGTTAGAAAAGATTCGAAAGAGACCAGAAAAGTAATTTGCAAAGAAAAAATTGAACAACTTTTGTATTGCTCCCAAGTCTGTACATCAAATAGGTTTAGAATGTTTGCTTGGAAGTGTTTCTAGAGGTATTTGTACAGCCCAAGCAGGCTTATCTTTTTTTCATATAGATAGCAAATACTGGAAGTATCCTGGGAAAAGAGAAAAGTGACTGAAAATGTTTTGGGGAGCATAATGAGTTGATAGATTTTAAAACTACCTTACAGAGTACTCTGTCAGAAATATTGGGAGATCAAATAGCTTTAACTACTAAATGATTCTTTTGAGGTGGGACACAAGATATGAATTACCTTGACTGAGTACAACTTTATTATGTTTAAAGCTATTGGCTGCAAAAAAGCAATTACTAGAAAATGAAAATCCAAATCTAAACCGACTTTAATTGAAGTATTGAATATTGTTAAAGTTATAAAAGAACTGGAAGTGGTGTCTTTAGAAAAGGGAAGGAGAAAATTGCATATAAATAAATGGACTTTGTTAGTACAACACATATAAAATAATGTTCAGGAGGAAGAGCGAGGTTTAAGAGAATGCAGGACTTGACCAATGTTTGTAATGTTGGAGTGAATGACAACTCTTATAGGTTCATAGTTATATATCAGGCTAACAACCACCAGGACATTTCAAGCCTAGCCATGCAATTCAATCCAATTGTATCCCTATGTATATCATAGGCATTATTAGGAGGGGTATGTTAGGAGGTTTCTAGAGGTTATGTGGGAGGGGGGTATGTTACTTTCAGCATTACTGTCTGCCTATATCAGAGATACAGGGGCCAGACCTGGAATCAATTTTTGATTTCCCAACCATTGGGTTTGGGATGGAATCTGGTTCTCATGCATAGGGAGCCTGTTCCAGAGTATGGGGATCCTCCAATACACATACCTGTCTTGTCAACATATGTTATTTATGTCACAAGCAAAATTTAAATCCTTGGATCTAGATGTTCTTAAGCTGTTCATTTTGTGCATGTGCAAAAGGTCCATCAAAGCTGGATCCAAGGATGGCTTGTATATCAGGCAAAGACTGCATCTGAACAACCTGTAGAGGACAGAGTATAGAGTTAGGGCTTTAAGGCGATCAATATAGTGCAATGTGTTTATACCTTGCATTCTCAAAGTAAGAAACCTTTGTGAGCATTCTATGTTTGGTCAGGTGCATGCTGAAGGGGGCATTATACTAAATAATTGGTCTAATAAGGTTCGAAGATAGTGGTGCTATGACATTCTTGGACCTGGATGTCATGTCGTTACTTTTAAGTTGGGTGACATAGAATGATTTTCTTAATATCTTTGCCACATGTTGGTATATTTCCAGGGGTCTATATCAGAATCGCGAAAGATGGAAACCGCGAATATGAAAACGTCAACACATAATGCGCGAACTATCAGAAGAGCGAACCACCTGAACAGCAAAAGGCAAAACATCGAACGGATTTGTTCAGCCAGCAGGGCGATTCTAGGGATAAGGGTATATACCCTTTCCCCCACTGCAGTGCGATCTCGGAGTTGGTATATTTAAATAGGTGGGTGTAAGGGGCACAGCCCCCCACATGGGGAGTGCAGGGGGGTGTTTTGTTATTGTTTTTTGTAGTTGGTTTAGGTATACTTACATGGCACTGTTGGTTAGGGAAATCCATTTGATGTTGAGGTTTTCGCTGATTAAGTGGTTCACTTATCTGGTAGTTTGGTCTTTTTGTGTTGACGTTTTCATATTCGTGGTTTCCGTCTTTCGCGATTATAAGCTATATTCAAGAGTATTACCCAGGGATGAGACAGGAGCATAGCCTGTTATTCAAGAAGTGAGTTTTAAGGAATTTTATAAATTGAGTGGTGGAGTTGTAGGATGTCACGTGGGCAGAAAGGGAGTTCCAGAGTTTAGATATAGAGTGGCTGCAGATGGATTTTCCTGCCTTATTATTAAATTTGGTGACCTGTAGGTGATTTTGGGTGCTAGAGCTTAAGGTTCTTGTTGTGGTGTGAGGATGAATTAGATATTGTAGAGCTGGGATTTTGTCTGAATGGTGTAATATTTTGTGTGCTAGTGAGAGTTGATTGACTTGAAGTATTAGTGGGAGCTCTAACCAGTTAAGCTTGTTGAGACTCTCACAGTGATGTGTTATATAGGATGAGCTTGTAGCAAATCTTGCTATCTTATTGTAGCATGATTTGAGTTTGTTTAGATCAGTTTTACAAAGATTATTGAGCACAGGGGAGGCATAGAGTAAGGTAGATAGTAGGTGTGTCCTTGCTATTGTTATTTTGGAATGATTTGAGAGATAGTGTTTGCTATGATAGAGTAGTCTGAGTTTTTTGTGAACTTTCTTTATAGTTTGGGCAATGTGGAGATCAAATCTAAGGTGGTTGTCTATTTCCACGCCTAGCAGCTTGGTGTGATTGGTAGGGGTAATAGTGGTATTGTTGTTGGAGGTGATAGTAAAGTTGTCTGTGGGGGGAAGGGATCTGTGGGAGCTAAACATGAGTAATTTTGTTTTGAATGGGTTAAGAATGAGCTCCTGGTTGGAGAACCAAGTTCCGGCTAGTGAGAAGCATTTCTGTGTTTGAGAGAGGAGGTGATCTAAAGTGGGGGCTATGCATATTATACTGGTGTCATCTGCATATTGCACTATAGAGGCTTTAGGTGTGGTGGACAGGAGTTGATTGGTGAACAGAGTGAAGAGTAAAGGACCTAAGACGGATCCTTGGGGGGACCCCTAGGGAAAGTGGTAGCAATGAGGATAATTGGTTTTGCCATTTTACTTCATGCTGCCTAACAGATAGATAGCTTTGAAGTGGTATTAAGGTTTAGGGTAGAGAGTGAGTGAAAAAGTTTAAGGTGGTTAACCATGTTGAAAACTTTGGATAAATCTATCATTTTTTGGCTGTTCCAATTAGGGATCGCCACAGCGGATCATCTGTTTCCATTTCTTTCTGTCCTTTGCATTGTGCTCTGTTACACCAACCACCTCCATGTCCTCTCTCACCACATCCATAAATCTTATCTTAGGCCTTCCTCTTTTCCTGTTACCTGGTAGCTTCATCCTTAGCATCTTTTTCCCAATATACTCAGCATCCCTCCTCAGCACATGTCCAAACCAACGTAATCTTGCCTCTCTGGCTTTGTCTCCAAACCTTCCAACCTAGGCTGACTCTCTAATATACTTATTCCTAATCCTGTCCACCCTCATCACACCCAGTACAAAGCTTAACATCTTTAACTCTGCCACTTCCAGCTCATACTCCTACCTTTTTGTCAATGCCACTGTCTCCAACCCATATAACATAGCTGATCTCACTACCCTCTTGTAGACCTTCCCTTTCACTCTTACTGGTACTCGTCTGTCACAAATCACTCCTGACACTCTTCTCCACCCACTCCATCTTGACTGTACTCTCTTCTTCACCTCTCTTCCACACTCACCATTACTCTGAACCATTGACCCAAGTATTTAAACTCATCCACCTTCGCCACCTCTACACCTTGCATCCTCACCATTCCTCTATCCTCCCTTTCATTCACACACATATATTCTGTCTTAGTCCTGCTGACCTTCATTCTTCTTCTCTCTAGAGCATATCTCCACCTCTCCAGGGTCTCCTCCACCTGTTTCCTACTCTCACTACAGATCACAATGTCATCTGCAAATATCATAGCCCACGGGGAGTCCTGTCTGATCTCGTCTGTCAGCCTGTCCATCACCATTGCAAATAAGAAAGGGCTCAGAGCTCATCCTTGATGTAATCCCACCTCCACCTTAAATACATCTGTCACTCCCACCACAGACCTCACCGCTGTCACACTACCCTCATACATATCCTGTACCACTCTTACATACTTCTCTCACACTCCCGACTTCCTCATACAATACCGCAACTCCTCTCTAGGCACCCTGTCATATGCTTTCTCTATGAATGTAGCAAATATGAGTAGTCCATTATTTCTGTGATTATTTATGATGTTGGTGAATGATGCAAGTGCAGTGGTGGTACTGTAGGAGGATCTAAAGCCATGTTGCTGTATAAATAGTAGTTTGTTTTCTAGCAAATATTCCATCACTTGTGTATGAATTACCCTTGCGAAGATTTTTAATAAGGGAGATGGTATAGCTATAGGACAATAGTTATTGAGTTAAAAAGAGTTGCCCCCCCCTTTGTGCAGTGATATTATATGGGATATTTTCCATAAATGGGGTACCATACATTCTGAGATGAATCTGTTAATGAGGATAGTAACAGGATAGGCTTTAGCTTATGCGGCTAGTTGTGGATATTCAGTAGGTAGGTTATCGGCGGCTTGGGTGGTCGGTTTGAGTTTGTGGAGAAGTTTTTGAGTGGTCTTGATTGATACTGAACGAAAGTTAAAGTGGGTGCTATTAACTTTTGTTTCAGGTGGAGAAGATATTTTTGTTGGAGTGGGGTTATTACAGCTAGTTTGGTTATTTGCAAGGGCCTGGATTGTTTCTGTAAAGAAGTTGTTTAATTGTGTGGGGATATTGTCATGATTATTTTCTGTTTTTGGTTTGGGGGTGGAAGTTATCCATGGATGTAAGAGCTGATTGCTCCCCAGAAGTTTTGGGGATTATTTGCATGTTTGTTTTGAATATTTTGGTAGTAGGAGATTTTGTCTGTTTTAATTAGTTTTTGGCCTTTTTGCATAGTTCAAGGTAGCTGCTTGTCTCGTTGGATTTTACTCTTATGGAATTGTGTCCAGGCTTTATTTCTATATTTGAGGAATGCGTTTGTATCTTTAGTTAGCCAGGGGGCATATTTAGTTTTAATTCTGATGGCTCTGGGGGAAGGCATGGTGATTATGTATATTTATGAAGGTTGTATTAAAGTATGAGACCGCTTTGTCGAGTGCTTACTCTTTCGTGGGATCCAGTTGCAGCTTTTTAGGCCCCTGTTAAAGTTATTATGGTTAAAGTGTTTTTTATTTCTAGTTTCTCGTACTGTTACCTGGGTCATTAGGGGCATTTTACATCTTAGAAGAAATGTTGGTTGGTGATCTCTGAGGGTGTCAGGCAGACATCCAGCAAGGGATATGAGGAAAGGATGGGATACAAATATCCAGTACAGTATGGATTGATGTCTGTTCGTTTTTGTTAGTTGTAGTGAGGGATGTGATAATTTGGGTTAATCAATGTAGATTTATGTGGGAGAGTGGGTTTTGACTGGAGCAGTTGAGCCAATCTATACTGAGGTCACCTAGTAGGATATTTTCTTGGTGTAGGGAGTTAGATATCCATTCTAGTAGGTTTCCCATGATGGTGATATTGTTGCCTGTGGGGATATAGCAGCCTATAATGTTGATATATTTTTTGGTTCAATTTTAATTTGGCAAGGGTGAGTTCCACGTTTTTGAGGTGGGGGTTGGGATGTCGGGTGAGGTGATTTTTATATAGTATGGTAACCCCCCCTCCGCTTTTTCCTATTCTGTCTGTATGCATGATGTTCTACCCTGGTGCTGTAATTTCCTTATTATGGATATCTGGTTTTAGCCAGGTCTCAGTGAGTATGACAATTTATGGATTGTATAAGGTTAGTACAGCATGGAGGTCATGCATTTTGTTCAGGATACTTCTTACATTAAGATTAATAATGAGGAGTGAGTTTTTCTGCCTATGGAGCAGGGCATTGTTCAGATTAGGGCTTCGGGTGTCTAGTTTGATTGGGCCTGGGTTAGTGTGTATGTCGCCTCAACATATGAGTTTTGTTTTTAGATATAAGTAGAGTCTGTTAAGTTTACTGATAATTTTTGTGTGTTTTAATGTAGTGTGGGATTGGCTACATGGTGGGAGTAATTTTTGTGAGAGATAGTGTGTAGGGGTAGGTTGGTATAGGTATGGGGCTAGGTGAGTGTAAGCATAGGTGGGTGTATAGTTAAGGGATGTAAAGTGCTTTGGAATGATTATGTTATGTTGAAGTTGGACTTCATAGCTGGCAATAGTTGTTAGCAGTAGTAGGGTAGAGATGGATATAGAATATAGTAAGAGTTATAGATTTGAGATTTTTGGTAGTGGAGACATAATTTGTTTTTATTTTTGGGAGGATTTGTAGAGTTGGTGGGTAGTATGGCTTTAATAAGGTGGTAAGTGGTAGACTAGTTAGAGGGGAAGATTGGGTGGAGTGTCAAAAGGTGTTGTAATATGATCAGTAATGGAGTAAATTAGAGGGCAACTTGGGTGGTTGGCTATGATAGGTTGGATTGGTTGGTGGGAGGTGAGTGTGGTAATAAATGGGTGTGGTGTATGGGCATAAATGTAGTTGAAGTGGGGGGTGGGTGGGAATGGGGTAGGGTCAGGGATTGAGCCCGAGCTTAGTGATGGCGAACGGAGTGGGGACCAGCCAAGCCTCAGGAGTCGTGCCTAATTACCCAGGTAGGTCAGTTCATACTAGTAAGGTTTCTTGACTGAAAATAACTGCCTCATTGAATGGTGGACACAAATTCTTTAGGGGACAGACTTTCCATTTGGGCAGGCTAATTATGGATACAGACTTTGATAAAACAAGCAGCAGTATATAAAATGTTTCCTTAATTTATTTACTTTTAACTAGTTCCAGTTAGGTAAAGTTTCTTGGGAGTTAGGTTAGCTTAGTCAATTCTACCATCTAGTGGCCAAAATGGGGAAGCACATGACCCAGCAGTGAATGAATAAAAAGCAGACAAGGGAGATAATATGCATTGGGAGTATGGCAGGTCCATGCGGTTGTGCTAGCCAATATTAAAATACTGGGAATTAAACAACAAAACAGTCCCTGCTTACAGTGGTAGAGTATATAACACTACTCTTCTTATTTGTTTGAAATTGGACATCTTTGTAGAATGGAGGGAGGTTGGTGTTATTATCCACTTGAGAGAGAGGTCTCAGGACTTAGGGTATAGCTGAGCAGGAGGGCAGCCTGTTTCCTTACGGGTTAGTTTCCTGCTCTTTTTATTTCTTGGAAATTGGACGTCCTTGTAGAATGGAGGGAGGGTTGGAGTTTTTATCCGCTCGAGAGAAGTCTCTGGACTTAGGGTACAGCTGAGCAGGAGGGCAGCCCATTTCCTTACAGGTTAGTATACTGGTCTTCTTATTTGTTGAAAATTGGACATCCTTGTAGAATAGAGGGAGGGCTGGAGTTATTATCCGCTCACGAGAAGTCTCTCATATTTTCAAGAGACAATTTAATACAGTTGTTTAAAAATGTATACACAGTCTTAATGTCATTCTCCAAACAGTTAACTATCATTAAAATGTGTTATTAGCTCCAAGTAAGACTGATATTGCTTCTCATGTGTAGAAACCCTTTCCTACAAACTGTAGGAATTTTACCTTCACAAACTGTTATTGGGGATGAGAAAAAAAAAGACGCATTGACCTATGTTATCTCATATACCTGAGAAAATTTTAATTGTGCAATCAGACTGAGAGAA
The DNA here is from genome assembly GCF_019279795.1 of Protopterus annectens. Classification (NCBI taxonomy): domain Eukaryota; kingdom Metazoa; phylum Chordata; order Ceratodontiformes; family Protopteridae; genus Protopterus; species Protopterus annectens. Next base: position 1,499,366,482 of record NC_056737.1, on the reverse strand, counting down.
AGCTGAACAAAAACAAAAATTCAACTACAGCAGATCATCTAAGACATAAGACATGGTCTTTACTGAGTATTTAAGGGATTTTAAGATTTCTGAGTTCAGTTGATCAACACTTGGATCAACAGGATGCTGTTCTGATAGCATGTACAAACATCTGAGATGAAATATTGTGCAGACTAAGGAAGATGTGTCATTTAGATGTCAAGGAAGGCATTTAATCAGGACCAAACTCTTTTCATCTCAAACCAGCCATGTGTCTGAAAAACTGCTATTAAGGGGAAATTAAAGTCCCAGTTTGTCACAATTGCCAAACCAGGACATTTATTCTGATGAACTGCATTATTCTATTGATGTCTGTGCACACATACACATCATATCTGGTGTTAGTGATGCTTATTTTTTGCTTTCTTTACAGAATAAGTTAACCGATTTGCCATCATTCACAATGGTTTCCGTTTCATTGTAGTACAGAGAGAAGTTGAGGGAATGGGGTTTGAGGATATGGATGCTACTGTACATCCTGGAGTGTGACTCCTATTCTTGGAAATGATGGGATTCAAGCAGGATGTTGAGCACATTGATGGCACAGTCCATATGGCATGCTAGAATGTTATAGTGATCCAAGAAGATTTTCATTACAATGGTCAGATTTAGGACACTTTAAGACTCTGGAAATATAGTTGTGCAGTACATGTCAGGACACATGAGAATATAAACATCCTCTGCTGTTACCCTGCCAGTTATGTCAGACCATCGATAGATGCTTCTTCTTCTAAAAGTGCCCCCTGCCCAATGACCAAACCATCTGTCCTAAAAGAGTTGGCCACACCTGTTTTAAAATGGCAATTAAACATTTATAATCACTAGCAGCTAGGCCTCCTGTGAACAAGACAAGAATATGCACTCTGCCTGGAGGCCATAATACCCAGAAGATTTGATCAGCGACATCAGCATTCAGCAGATTCATAAATTTGCATTCCTGTAGCTGATCTGCTTTTAATTTCGGTTGTGTCTTCTCTGAAATTAGTCAGTTTTATATTACAGCATTTAAACATTTCAAGTGATGCTGACTACATCACTGTGGTATGTGCTTCACGCTGAAGTTTATGCAGGTGTGTGTGTGTGGTTGTAAGTGCGTGTGTGTGTGTGTGTGTGTGTGTGTGTGTGTGTGTGTGTGTGTGTGTGTGCGTGCGTGCGTGTGTGCGTGTGTGTGTGTTTGTGTATGTGTGTATGCGCACTTGAGTGTGCATAATTGAGAGTGTGTTTTCTGTGTGTGTGTTTAAGTTTTACCAAGTGTCACCGCAATTTGCTCATCTGTGCTCTTACAGAATATGCAGTAACTTTTTTCTAGATTACTGAACTCTTTCAGGAAGCAATGGGTTAAACATTGTCTGGTGGGATGGCTTTGTGTATGATAGCCATTAGTTCTACTGGATCGAATATTTTTGTTAGTTGTGTCATTAGAGCTGGTATCTCTAAAAACTAAACCTGAAAGTATTGATTCCCAGATAGTTTTATAATTTGTGGATCACCAAAGAGTACGGATTTTATTAAAGCTGTAGAAGCAGATAGTTTATAATCCTGAAAAGGAGTGTTGCATGTTCCTTTTCCATGGGCTTTCTGATACTAGAACATTAACTCTGTGGCTTTCCTTACATCTAATTAAAAATAAATAGATGAGATAAACTGGTAGGTAGCCAGGCAGACAGAAATATATTGCATGTCAATAACAAAGTGCTGGTTTATTAATCACATCTTTATTGTAAAATTAGTTGTACTAACCTTGAAATAATTGCATAACTAAATATTACATTCCATTGCAAGTGTTATCACAACGATGGATGCTGAGTTAATAAGGTTATTGGCTTTATTCTGCAACCACACTTTAATTTTGCACTCTAACTGTAAGCTAGGTTATGTATGCTTTTCTGTACTATCATTATTTTAATGGAAATGGTCTGCTCTCAGGAAGGGACATGCTAAGCAGTCTTGCTTAACTGGTGGCTATCTGGGGGTACCTTTTTTAATTCTGAGGAAGGTAACTGTGATCCTTGAACTTACAAGACTGTTGTTTTGAGAAGGGTTGAATGTATCACAAGCCTAAATCTGTGATGTCTTGGAGTGTTTCTTTACTTTAAGGTGCAGGGATTTCTGAGTTTGTACGTATTTCTGACAATGTTGGTATGTAGTGAAGTATCAAATCAGGTCCAGGCAGAGGAACACAGCTCCCCTGTAAAATGTCTTATGAGGGTAAGAGCAATTTCTAAAGTTCACTGTTTAAGAATGGAAAGGAATTTAATTTGTTGCAATTTCATCACCCTGTTTGGGGATTCACACTTGTAATAGGGATTTCTGTAGAGTTTTGTAGAACAAGACATGACTTAATTTGGCAGTAATAAATGGGGGTAGTAGAAAGAAGTTAATGCTCCATTCATAATACAAACAAATAGAAGCTTTTGTAGAATACATGTCATTGTTTAAATGGTTGCTGGTTGAAGGAAATCTAAAATCCCAGCTTCCAAAATTCAGACGTCCTAGTATGATCTGTGCTATGAGATCACAGCTATATGAAGACACTTTCTCCTTTTCATGATATTTCTTTTTTACCTGCAGTTGTGTAACCATGTATTTTATAACATAAGGGAGATATGAAAAGGTGAAGTATCCCAAATGAGGGTTGCTGGGGTGTATCCTCATGCAAAAAAAAATGCTTCATTAATGTTGCCACCTACAGTTCAGTGGATACATATTTAATCAGTATGACTCCTTTGCTTTGTTGTCAGTGGTTTATGTTTGGAATTTTTGAGGTGTGCTTAGCATTAGGGAAATCATCGTCTTACTAAACAGAAATTTGAAATACATATATACACCATTCATGAGTCATATAAAGTATAAGCAGAACAAAACTGATGATAATGATCTACATGTGGGTAGTAGGTACTTAGTGTAACCATCTCCTCTTCTTAAAATATACCATTGAGCAAAAACAAAATAGCATGCTAGATATACAACAGGAAGACATTTAGGTCACTGGAAAGTTGCGTTTAAAATTATGGAGATATCAAAGATGTGTCTGTTGCAGTGTTAGAGAAAAGCTGTCTTGTACTAATACAGAAAATACTAAAGAAAATATGTTGAAAAGCAGATAAGGAATCTGAGTTTTGCAAAGAAGGCAGATATGGTATTAACATTAATTTACTTTTCACCAAAAGTAAAAAGTTATGCCATAAATACTCATTAATTACAAAACGGTTTATTATTATTATTATTATTATTATTATTATTATTATTATTATTATTACTGTGCAGTAATAAATATTTTCAGACAAAAAAGAACCAACAATGATTCTGAATTAAGAAAAGATAGATACAAATCATGTATATAACATTCTGTGATACCATGTCCAGAAAAGAGAATGTGAATAGTTAGTATTACTTTACCTTTTAAGATGATGGCCATGAGTCATAATGCCATAACAGAAATTTTACAATAATTTACCTTCTAATCTCTTAATCCAAGCTTTTAGCTCTATTTTGCAGGGTGTTGATCTCTGACTGTGATCCAGGAGACATTGGATCAAGTTGATGCTCTTCTTATGTGCATTAAGAAGACAATGAGGCTTGGGTGTTCTTTTAAGTAGTTTATTATATGCAGACACATCAGGATGGATGGCAGGAACATTGAACTTAAACAAACTATCTAACTAACTGACTGGCTACATACATAGATGCTCTCACTCGGGTTGCTCATTCAAAATGGCACTCTTGCTTGCACGTGCTCAGTACTTATATGCATGTGCCCACTGATTGGAATGCTTCTTAAAGGTATATCACACACTCTGATCAACACAAGTGTCAGTTGTGGTCACTGAAGGTGCAGGGCAGAAAGGTGAGAACACATAGCTGATACCAACTTTCCTTCATCCGTGGGAGGGTTGCATTTTTTCCACTAACAGGATACCACATACAAGACACTGGATGATGCAGTTCCCTTAGATATGAATGCCACAGATAATTTGTAGGAATGGGATGATGCAGTTCCCTTAGATATGAATGCCACAGATAATTTGTGGGAATGGGATGACACAGCTCCCTTAGATATGAATGCCACAGATAATTTGAGAGAATGGGATGATGCAGTTCCCTTAGATATGAATGCCACAGATAATTTGTGGGAATGGGATGATGCAGTTCCCTTAGATATGAATGCCAGAGATAATTTGTGGGAATGCTAGGAAGTAAAATTGCAGAATGTCCAGCCATCAGTGGGGTTTCTTTTCTATTTCCCCATGGCAGAGTGTGCTTTCATTTTAATTAAATATAAGGCATTTGTACACCTGTTTAGATGTTCTGCCTGATGTTCCTCACTGTGCAATACCCATAATAAGAAACTGGGGCTATATATTAAAGGTGGTCAATGTTGAGTTACTGATGCACCTGGAGGAGACCTTACACTCCCATTTTCCTAGCTGATCACACTATTACCTCTTCCTTCCTGTAATGCTGCATTGACTGAATACCTCCTAGAAACTCACACTGAGGTTAGAAAGGTACAGCATATTACTGTTATTATTGTATTCACTGGTCTGATTATAGACATTACCTCTAACTAGCTCATTTGCAGTATCATTAGATCACCTGGATGCACACTCACCTTTGGTGCCGAAGGCTGTGGATCCTATTTCAACACCACTTAGCTGTTTTGATTTTCCAGTACTGACCCTTATTGCGACATAAGGTAGGTGCTGCACTCTTGACTGTGATATCCTTTGGATAAGACATTTAATCAATATCCCATCAACCTGAGATGGTAGTAGCTTCAGTGAATGTAAAGGATCTCAAGTCAGTTATCAAAAAGAGTAGAAGTTCCCTAGTGTACTGAACAAATTTCCCGGAATCAGTGTAAATACCACCTCAGGGCTTTGAAAATAGGCCAATAGCTTAGTGGGACTAATTCAGTCAACCAGCTGTAAATAAATAGTTACACTTCAACAAATATCTCAAATAAAATTAGAGTATTGAATATGTAGGCAAATTTCTATTTTCTATATAACAACAGTAGCCTTGCCTTATTCTAATGTCAGCCATTTGCATTGTTAATAATACATATTTTGCATTGTTGCAGGCATAAGCATGATCCTGTGTTTGGGACCAACTCCATTTACCATCACTTTGCTCGGGCTAACTTCAAACACTACTCTACCCCCAATTCCATCTCATGCCCTCTTCATCTATACTTACACTTATCTCAGAGTTGATCCATTCTTACCCAGCAATCACTACAGTTAGCCTCACACCCCACCCTGTCAGCACCATACTACACTGAAATGATATCACAAGGCCTCCTAGCCAACATTATGTATCTCTCCTGCCCATCTCACTCTGTCATTTTGTACTCCTTCTGCATGTACTTATTATTTCAAAACTCCACACTCTCCTACCTTATTGTCATATAACAGCTATTATACAAACAACACACGCCATTACCACACACACACACACACACACACACACACACACACACACACACACACACACACACACTCACACACACACCCCAAACATTTTTTCTATCCGTTAGACTGTCTCACTCATTACAGGTAATATCTCCTCCTGCATACACCATGCTTGTCTATTTAAAAGACTCATTTCTCTCTTCATACTAGATGTATTAACAACATATCAAGCAGCCTTATAAACTATTTACCAAGCTTTAATTCTCAGACTCTCGCAGGCAACAGCAAGAAGAACAACGACTCTCTCTTGGAAACTCACAATTTTCATAACGTCTCACATCCACTAGTCCAAAACAATAAACCTATCACAAAAATCACATTCAAATCACAATTTTTTTCCCATCCAAACATCTTCTTGCCTTCCTTGCAACTCTGTGGAGATAAACATCCAAACCCAGTGTCATCAAATATCACTTCTCCAATAACAGCTCTTTGGTCAATGCTAGCAGACTGCTGCCAAGCCACAATTCAAAAGGCATCAGCTTAAAGCTCTTCAACATTAACCATAGAAGCAGTTGTAATAATGTACCAGAGCTGCATACATGCATATCCCATCAAAATCTTGTCATGTGCTCCATCACTGAAATATGACTAAACATGAAAACAAAGACATTGAAATCCTTCCACAAAGTTTTAATAGCCTTTGAGTTGACTGTAAAGTTAAAAAAATAAGGTTGGCAGCACTATATTTTACTCAAATGACTTGCAACTATCACTCTATTGACATAACCTACTTAAATTCAGTAATGCTGAGAGTCTTATCTTCTTGCTGAAACTTAGCCCTTACAAATACAGATTTATTTATTTATTTGACATTTGTTAACTAGGTATGTCCGACTGAGCTGAGGCCCATTTTATGTGGGGACCCACTGAGAAAAGCCTCAGTAAGAATACAATCAAATCAGAGTTACAGAATAAAATATTTAGCACAGGATAAAATATTTTAACAAAGAAAAAGTTAAAAAAATATATACATGGCAAACTCCAGTCATAACAATACTCTAAATAAATGGTAAACACTGTTATATGTTAAGAAAATAGTATGATATATATATATATGATAAACATTTCAACAAAGAGTGAATAGGAAGGTAGTAAGAGAATAAGGAAACAGTCAGAGTTGGTTAAAGAAAGAGAAATAGCTAAAATAACACAGTGTATAGGGAAGACCAGTTCAGTATAAAGTGGAATAGTTTATAATTATCAGTGTAGGAAACGAGAAAAGTGAAAGTGAAGGTGAAGTGGTTAGTATGGAGAAAAGAGAGTGAAAAGGTAGAAGTGAAAGAGGAATAAAATATTTAGTTTAGATTTTGGCATGTGCAAATCCAGGATTTAGTGTTTCATTTAAGCTTTTTTTTAAGCTTAAAGTGAATGGTAGAGCTGTAAGGTTCAGTGGAAGTTTGTTCCAGGCAAAGGCAAAAGTGTTGGCCTATTGTTTTTTTTTTTTTTTTTTTTTTTTTTCGGTTTATAGACACCTAGGAGGAGCTGCTCTGAGCTTTGAAGACAACTGTTGGGAGTAAGAAATGGCAGGGCACAATGAAGGTTTGTTTAAGATGGTGTGAATAAGCTGTAGATGAGGAAGTAGGAATTCCAACCAGTTTAGAGTTTGTAAAGAAAGGCAGTGGTGAGAGTTATAGGTTTGATTAGTAGTAAACCTATTACTTTTATTATAAGTGAGTTCAAGTTTGGTCTTAAGTGAAGAATGTAAGTTGGCAAATATAGTAGATGCACAAAGAGGAGAGGGAAGAAGATGGACAAGTGCAAGAGTAAGCCTAGAGTCATTTGTTAGGTATTTATTATTTCTATAGATGTTGTAATTCCTCATATATTCCTCTTGATAATAATGTCTCCAGTTTTGAAGATATGTTACCCTTGATATCCTCCAGTATTCCACAAGGAACCCTCAACCCTAGATTTCTAAATATGAATGGCTCCCAAATCATATCCAAAAGTCCAACTATTAGCTTTAATCTCTATGTATTTGATCAACTCATTTGTAATTCTTCTAGAAATAACAAATCAGCCACAGAAGCTTCTGTAATGGACAGGATTCTCACAACATGTCCAAGAAATATCTTCAACACTGCCACATTACCTAAAAATCTAAGTTATCACTTGCACATTTTCAGTAACAGAATCTCAAACCATTCATCAAAACAGCATTAGTACAATCCAGTGCATAACCTATCAAATGTGACTATAGACACATTTATCTCAAACAGGAAACAATGTAGGAGTCTATTAAAACACTTCAACTAAATGAAGCAGCCCAAGACTTTATAATGCATTTATCAGATGTCTACATAAACATGTTCCTCTATGAAAAAAAAGAGTTAATCAAAAGCCTGCCCCCATGTATATCAGAAAAAAGGCAATTATTGCAAAGCATAGACAAAGTCTGGAAAACACGAACCTTAGAACCCTTGAAAACTTTCAAAAGCATAGACAACTGACAAACATCACAAAAAACTCAAAAATATTGCAATCTACAAGAAGCACATAGGCTCACAGCTTTGTAAGTATTTACTAGGTTAGCTTCCCTTACTGACAACTTTAATCCTAGCCAGTTTCCATTTAGATGCTTGAATTAGCCTGTCTCATTTTGTGTTAGTTTGGCTGTATTGATCCCATGGTAGATAACTGCATTTTATGTCTAGTGAGAATACTTGGGATCATACCATTCATAATATGAGGGCACGTATGCATAGAATAAAACATTTAGGAGCTTTGTCCATGAGTAGTACTGAAAACACTCCTGGGGTAAATTTTCTAATACCCATCCATCCATCCAAGTTGGTCTTAAAAATGAGCAGAAATGAGCATTGTTTTACATGGATGAGGAGTCTGTTCTAGTGCAGTGACATCCCCTATGAGATGTACTTGTCCTTCCAAACCTTTTCTTTCATTTTGGAAGAAGAGGTTTAGCTCTCCAGAGCAAGTATTTCTGATACCATTTGACTTACTGATGTGCAGTAGGTTCACTAGTAACAGGTTGGAGGATGTTTTGTATGCCAGATACAGGTCACCTCTTATCAGTCTGTAGGATACAGAGTATAGTGACAGGGCTTTGAGTCAGTTCATGTAGGACATGTTGTTTAGTAGGTATCTCTGTGGGCATTCTAGTTGTTGTATGTGTTTGGACAGGCACCTACCAACAGGGGCTGTATACTCAATGATTGGCCTAATGAGGACTTAGTAAAGGGGAACAATGATGTCTCTAGATTTAGAAACAGCTAAGCTGTGCAGTTTGGAAGTACTTTCTAATGACAGTGGACACATGCTGATCGAAAGTTAGGTCATGTTCCACATAAGTTCCCAAATTCCAAACAACTGAGTCAACTTTTAGGGGATTATTGTCAGCACTGTAGCTCCCTGGAGTATATGACTTCACAAAGGATATGATAATGCATTTTTTTTTGGTATTTAGTTAAGTCTATGATTTTGCCACCAATTATTTATTTGGGACAAACCTTCCTGCAGAATGTCTAATTCATGTGAGGATTCAATGACGGCTTGTAGCTTGTAGTCACCTGCAAAGTTAGTTAGCCAGAGCCTTTTGTTATTGGCTTTTACTTCAGATAAATAGATCCCAAAAGGAATGGTCCTATCACTGAAACCTGAGGGAATCAACTGGTAAAGCATCTGCGTACTATCTGTGAACCAGCTGGCAATCTAGTGGGGGATGTAGGTGTTTATTCACAGTTTATTAAGATTTTCTACTACACTTGAGTGAAGGAGTGTGTCAAAATCCTTGGCCAGTTCGAGGTATGCAGTATGTACCATTTTGCCTTCATCCATTGCTTTGATGACCTTTACAAAAAAAGTCTTCCGGGTTAAGTAAGCATGACCTGCTCTTGACAAATCCAAAATGAGACAGGTCCAATGTTTGGAGGTTCCAAGTGTCCTTATTGGTTACTTCCATGATAAGTCTTTCCATGACATTCCATATGAGGCTGGTCAGACTTATGGGTCTGTAACTGCCTGTGGCTGTGGAAGGTCCTCCCTTATACAGAGTAATAATTGTAGCTCTTTTCTGTTTGCATGTTACAAACCCTGTAATGAGGCTGAGGATGAATAATGTTTTTAGGGGTGGTAACATCATGTTTCATGCTCCATGGATACAGTAAAAACATTCAAAATGTTAAAACAAACCCAAACAATTTTGGATGTCTGTTCACAATTTTCTAAACCCATGGCACAGCTTGCAACCCAATCTTTCCCCAGAAGACTCCCAGGTTACTATTGCAGCTATCTGTAATGCCCACTTCATAAAAGCTGTAGCCTCACTAATAAAAGACAACTCAATCCCACCCTACAATCACTCCCCATCCCAGATCCCACACAAACCACTTCTCTCTCAAATACTGTCCTTTCTTATACTACAAAAATGTCCTTGAAAGCTAAAACCAACCCGTCTACCAGCATTTAATCTCTAACCAGAATATCTAAAACTAGTAGCAGTAGTCCTGTCTTACTCAGTCTCAATACTTATTTATTTTTATTTTTATTTTATTTTACATTTGTTGACCGGGATAGTCCGACTGGATGCATGTCCATTTTCAGCGGAGGCCCGGGGAGACAGATCTATTCAAGAATGCCACATCCCCGCTATCTGGGGAAAGAAGCAACTACATAAAGGTGGACTTTGCTCCAACTACTCCACCTATACATTACAAAACTATCACCAATATCCAAGAACTTGGAAAAATGCATAAACTCCCAACTACTTCTACATCTAATTTCCAACAATATCATCTCCCCAACAAAACAATGTTTCCATCCGAATCACAGTACTTGTATAGCTGTATTCCATTTTGTTGACACCATCAATAAAAACAGAAATTTAGACAACCTGGTCTCTTCCCTATTTTCTTGATTTGTAAAAAAAACTTTAGACAGAATCTGTCTACAAAGCTACAAAAAACTTTCCTCCCTCGGAATCTGTCTCTTACTTCACTCTCATGATTTGAAAGCTATTTAACTGACATACATCAGGCTGTGAAATGGCAGAATGAACATTCTTCATTTCCATCTATTACTGTTGGTGTACCACAGGGATACTTGCTTGGGCCACTCCTGTTAAATATATTCATAAATGACCTACATTGTGCTGCCAAACATGCTACACTGATTGAATAAGCAGATGACTCTATGCACACATGCTTTTACCTGCTCCCAACTTATAGAAACTACAGGAAATAACTTGAGAAACCTTTACACCCACTGTGTTGTGGCTAGATTACTGACAGCTCTTATTCAACCCTCAATAAAACAAACTACTTTTATTCACACCAAAATCACTCTCCCAAAGGAAAACCCTTTTCAAGATCACTTGACTTTTCATAGAATATTTCCAGGTGTCCTAATTTGATGATGATGTGAAGTTTGACATCCACATTTCTACATTCAAACAAAAAAACTCACCACAAACTCATCCTTCTGTATAGAACAAAACCTTTCCCGAGAGAAAGAACCTGATATATAATAACTAAATCCTACTTCTGCTAGATTTGCAGCAAATCTCTCCTACAGAACCCATCTTGCAGCAAATTTCCCATACAGAACTCATCACTGTGTAGCTCTTAAGCAACTAAATTGGATCAAGCTCTTCCACGAAATTCCCTACATGCACTTAATAATTGTTCAATGTCATGATAAATATACTGCCCTAAAAGACATTTCAACCATAATCACCAAATATAGATCTCAGCTCCATAAACAAAATGCTGCTGTGGATAACTAAATCGTAAAACACAGCTGGGGATGTGTTATTCTTTAACAGCATATCAAAACTCTGCAATGCCATTTCACTAACTCTCAGATTGCTTGAAAATCAGTGTGCCTTTAAGTTAAATGTAAGGCAACATCTTGCAACAATCCTCTGGCTAGCACACTAGTCACAGCTGCTAACCCTCTCCTTCTGTAGCTAATATCGTCCTCTGTCATTTCTCATCTGTCACTCAGTACAAACACCATTCTCACCCTCTGTCATGTCTCAGTTACCTCTTAAGTTGTATCCTAATATCTGAGCACCCCTGTTACTATCACCTGTTATCCCTGTTTGCAATTCTCCTAATTTTTTTTCCTATTGCTCGCTATTGCTGTGTAGAAAAACTCTATAGCTTTTCTTTTTTATTCTAGAACACTTGTAGTAACTATTGCTATTATCTGTAATTGCTGCCTTCAATGTTTTTCTCACTACTGTGAATCATATTAAAGTCTATTCAAGCATGTCTATTAGGACGTATGTGGTGCAATTAAACTTAGTAATTTTACACATGCTAAAATGACTTAATATTCCACGTGCAATCTTAAGTGGATTAGCCACTTTGTTTGTTCAATGAAAATTAGTATTCTTTAATATCACAGTCATTTCCACTATGATCACTTTTGTCATTGTTATCTACTTTTCAAAATGATATAAAGCTTTTCTCCCCTCACCTCCACTGAAAAGCAGTTCTTAAGCCAAGTCAGACCTCCCCCCTAAACAAATGTAAAATAAAATGAATTAATAAGTATGTAGATGATCATTGGAGCAGGCAGATACTAATGAGTTTCATAAAAGTGAATTAGAATGGAACGCTTACTTTGAGAATAGGCATGTTATCCTCCATCTTAAGTTCAGCTGCCTTCAATACAAAAAATATATATATTCCTCTGATTGCCGTAGAATATCTCATTTAAATGGGCAGCTGGAAGACGAGGAATGATGTATAGTCAGTGGGGAGGTAAGCGTCCACCTAGGTATATAAAATGAAATAAAAAAATACTGAAACATATAACTTATCTTATCTGAGCTATAACCCCATTTCCCATACTCATTGTTAAAGAACAATGCTTTATTCTGCAAATTTGTACTCTTAAGTTTAAAGCAGATTAAGAACACACGGCTTCAAATACGGTTTCTTTGACATTCAGTTCAAAGGAGAATATTCAATTTCTGAAGCTGTCAGTAACCAAACACACTCTGTGGTATTCAAAGAAAAATATACAGAACTTTGTGTGTGTGTGTGTGTGTGTGTGTGTGTGTGTGTGTGTGTGTGTGTGTGTGTGTGTGTGTGTGTGTGTGTTTAAAGTTAAAGAAATGAGAAGAAATAGCCATCTTTGACATGTTGGCAGACCTATTAGGAATCCTCACACTTTTAAGCTCACTGGAGACCAAACCAGTTAAGTACTATATTTTAAGAAAGTCAGAGTACCTTTGGACATCATATAAGGGCACTTTATTATAATGCAATTTCTTAATAAGATTAACACTGAACTCATCTTGATTTAGTTGTACACAGCTCCAACAAAATTTATAGCTGAAAGTAAAATGTTAATTAAAATGTTCCGGTTTATGGCACTTCAGCTGTTTCAGCTGAGAAAATCAACTGATGCTTTCTTGTGACTCATCAGGCAAAGAATAATAACTACATATTCTCAGTCAAAGGCTAATAACTGCACATCCTAGGTCTAAAATAACACACATCAGTGAGCAATTTTATTCTTTGCAATATATGAAATAAAAGTCATATCAGGGTAAAAGAACCTGGAGTGCAGTTCTTTTTAAACCTTAATCTTCTCTGGAAGAATAGTTAGACTTTGATTTGTTGAGGAAGAAATGTGCTGCATTACGGTGTGATGAAATGTATTGTGCTAAAATAATGTGCTGAATGTCTTGACTGACCAGAGTGTGATTTAAAGGAATCTGACTTCATCTTAATTAAACTACGCTACTGACTTTCGATTACATGAACTACTCTTATTTTCTCAGTGACTATAATTAAGGTGATGCACCCCGTAATATGTTCTGTAAGTTTCACTCGGTGTTGTATAATATAATCTGCTTAATAATTGCATTTCAGAGTGTTCTGCATTTAAAATATTTTGCAGCTACATGTAGAAAAGGAATACTGATTGCCTAATTACTTAGTGCAACCTGTTTTTCACAAAAGTTAATTTCCTTTTTTTTAACTGGTGGTTATATGAGGAAACATTTTAGAATATAAGTGATATTACTTTTAGGTATGTGTAAGCATGTCTATCAGATACTGCTGAATAAGACTATTGATTATAAAAAAAGCTGCTGGTCAATTAATAACATGTTTTTGAGACTTTTCACCTGGCTTAAACCTAGTACAAAAGACAATGAATTCACCCCCCCAGGATATAGTACCTTAAGACTAGACCGCCCTAATAAAAAAGGTGGAGGAGTGGCCCTCCTGTTTAAATCCCAACTTCAGCTAACTTTAATTAACTCCTTCCCCCCCACACCAGGAAATGCTGAAATGCTATCCACCAAACTCCAAATTAACACAACCAAATCTATAAACATAATATGTTCCTACATCCCCCCAGGCAAGAACATCCACACCCTAGAAAATATCCTTTGCTGGATTGGTAGCACCTTCCCCCAGGAAACCATAATCCTAGGTGATTTTAATATCGACTGGAACTCCTGCATATCCCCAAACCCACCACACACCTTAACCTCTTTAACTTTCACCAAACCATTAACTCCCTACTAGAATAAATAAATCCACCCACAAACAAACAATCCTAGACTGGATACTAACCAACAACAATCCCTCTCCTACAAAACAGGTATACTCCTGACAATATTAGTGACCACCTCCTTACCTTTATCGCTAAACAAAATGCAACATCCCTAAACAACCTACTTATCGAACTAAATATAATAAAACAGCATTTAATCTCACATCCTTTCAAACTGAACTCAAAGAATATAACTGGTCTACCCTAAAATACCTCCCAATAGATGAAGCAGTAACGCATTTCAACAATACCTTCTTACAAATTCTAAACCAACATGCACCATCCCGATTAGTTAAAATCAGATCCAAAGCAGCTCCTTGGCTCTCTGCTATTACTAAACAAACTATGAGAGCGAGAAATAAATCATGGTCAAAATGGAGATCCACTAAAACCCCACTGACCATCAAACCTTCAAACATCTAAGAAACAAAACAAAGAAACTTGTCATCCTAGATAAAAACTATAACTTTCAACACCAACAAAACCATAACCAAAACCGAAAAAATTCTGGTCAGGAATTAATAAACTTCTCCACCCAGGCAATACCAAAACACCTACCCCAGCTAGCTTAGCACAAAACAACCTAGCATCATAGCCAACACCTTTAACAATTTCTTCTCTCAAACTGTTAACTCACTTGCAAGCACTATGACTCCCTTCCCCTCCCCCCAAACTACCCCCATCCCCAGCAATACCTATACACTAAAACTTGAAACCGTCTCAACTACCTATATACAGAAACTACTGTCTAAACTAAAACCCTGTACACCTGACAAACTTCCAGCTGAATACCTTCAATTAGCTGCAAAAGAAATAGCATACCCAGTATCCATCTTAATAAACAGAACCATAACAGAATCCAAAATTCCATCCTGCTGGAAAATCTCCCACATTATTCCACTCCACAAAGGTGGAAACTCTAATGAACTATCCAATTTTAGACCTATTGCCCTTCTATCGCCTCTATCAAAAATAATGGAACGCTGTATTCACCATCAACTCCTAAACTATCTCTTAAATAACAACCTGCTTGTAGACTCTCAACATGGCTTCAGACCCTACCACAGCACTACTACTGCCCTTCTTTCCTTCTCTGATACCATAAATAAAATGACGAAATAAAAACCTATTCTCTTCACTGTTTCTAGACCTCTCAAAAGCATTTGATATGGTCAACCATCAACTTCTCCTTGATACCTTAAAATCTCTATCACTGGACTCTCTAGCCTTACAGTGGTTCAATTCCTATTTAACTAATAGGAAACAAGCTGTACTGTGGGACAGCCATCTATCCACTCTACTCCCTGTCACTATTGGTGTCCCACAAGGATCTATCCTAGGCCCCCTACTTTTCTCCATCTTCATCAACAATCTGCCCAATCCCTACCAACATCCACATGCATACAATATGCAGATGATTCCACTCTCATCTGCTCCCCTACCCCAGCAGAACTCCACTCCACTACCCAAGCAGTCTTTACTGCAGCAGAAAATTGGTTTCAACATATCTGTCTCCTCCTGAATCCCAAAACCAAACTATTACTATTTACCCCTACCTCTAAATCCACCCCTATCTCTTTCTCTATAACATCCTGTAATGGCACTATCATCAAACCTGACAACTGCACTAAACTCCTAGGCATCACCATAGATAACCAGCTAACTTCGACTGTCATATTGATTTAACTATCAAAACTGTTAATAAAAGATGGTGCCCTATACAGACTAAAGCCCTATCTCACTGCTTCTAGCCCAAACTCACCTTATCTCTACACTAACCTACGCCTCCCTCCTTTGTCAACTTATCTAAGGGTAATCTTCAGAAACTGAATACTGCCTACCACAGTATAGCCAGATTTGCCACTGGCTCACCTTTCCAAACTCACCACTGTCTTTTTAAAGAAACTCAACTGGCTTGAACCCCCAAACCTTATACTCCTACAACAACTAATCATCACCTTCAAAATTCTTCATTACCCTTCCAACATTCCAATACTAAATAATGTCATCACACCTTCTAAGAATCTCAAGACACTCAGATCAGCCAACAAGCTATTAGTTACTACCTTGAAATCTCATAATAAATCAGGTGATTCCTATTTGCAAACACTATCGGTTCATACTGGAATAAACTTCCCACTGACTGACCTCCCTAACATCATGTCACCTTTTCAAAAACAGATAAAACCACCTACTAATCCACACTGGCTTTGCCCTGCTCTAATCCTGACTGAGCATACTACTGGTCATTACTCTGAACAGTCTGCTACTTTCATTCTTTACTCTCCCATTCTTACCTAGACTAACATTTTTTCTCTGGTCCTTCACCCCTTTTCCTTATCTCATTGCCTATATACTCCTCTCCTTTTTAACTTTACTTTCTTAACATTTAACTTGATAAAATACCATTACCCTATCTAAACATACTCTACCCACACTTTTCTTTTTTTTTTTTTTTTCCTTAACTACTACCAATATACCTCCTTACCTTCTAACTTGCTTTTTAACACTTCTAACTACTAGCTTTCTTTCACTCTGTTAATTACCAATTCTGTCCTCTACCTTCTGACCAATGATTAATTTTGTACTACACTTACAGATATCCTTAACTCAACTGTATATTTTGGTGCCCTGAGCTTTCTCCTCAGCCCACATGATGTTGACTTTGATTATAATCTTACTGTACCTAGTAGTTAGTCAAGACAACAAAATTTTTTTTTTGTTTGTTTTTTTTTGTTTTTTTTTGTTTTTTTTTTTTAAAAAAAAAGATTGATCTATTAGTAAAAGTAAAGTCATCTCATGTCTTGTCTTAATAGTGAGCTTTTTCTCCTCGGGCCTCTGCTGAAAATGGACATGTATCCAGCCAGACTAGCCCGGTTAACAAATGTAAAATAAAATAAATAAAAATAAATATATGCAACCGTGAAAGGCTGGTGTCTAAACACTAGAGCCTTGTGTAATTCACAGAAGCCCTTATATAATGTTGTTTATCCGTACACAAATGCATACATGGAAGCTTGCAGGTACAATATAGATATTTAAATGAGGAGCCTGACCAACATCTGTGGTCTACAGACATGAATCCTGGATTACAAAGTATACAGCAGACTATCCTTTATGTGTCTGTACCTATGGATTAGCGTGATGTAAAACAAAAGCAACACTGCCCATATTCCTACAATGTCCTACAGTAGTGACGTGCTCAGCAAAAAGTTGGTGAACGTTATCAGAATGGCAGATAATGTACTAGAGAAGGAAACTGTTTTGTAAAGCAGTTTAAAGCTGCCATTGGACAGGCTGCCACTCACACAAATGCAGTACTGCAACCGCACTAATGGAACAGTGCTCCCCCCAGTGGAAGGCAGATCCCATTACAATGTTATGTAACCTACCCCTGCTCCACATATAAGTGGAATGAACTGGAAATCATCAAGAATCTCATATTACAATGCATATAACTATAGAAAGACAATTCTACCCGAGCATCCTTCTAAATCTACAGCTTTGTCTTCTGTTGTCAAATTAAAAATATAGTAATGTGTGTATATGACACACTAAGTTATGCGTTGTGGGATGAAACTTTAAGAATTTGAAATACTAAGTGTTTTTGAATTTTGTAAAAATTAAGAAATTTGAATTTTGCAAATTAAGAAGCATACTCCGGTCTAGCAACTGAAAGTGACGGAAACAGCAATGCTATATACATTTGGGAATTGTGTGAAAGATTTTATAATAAGTAATCTCTAGCTGACAGTGATACAATAACCCTAGAAAATTAAAATGGTATCAGTACTGTTTAATAGCTACTGATTCATTAAGAGCAGATTCTGTGCTGATCAAGATATAAAAGTTTCTAGATAGTTGGGACAGGTAAACAGCAATTGTCCAGCAATGTATCATTAACCTTGATATTCCTAGACTATTTTGGTCTCCATCTCTCCATTGCAAAGTTGCATCTCCCATGAAAAATTATAATAATTATAACGTGCAAACCACATCAGTGTGCAGTCTATGCATGAATCACTGCACTGCTAATTGCAATGGAAGACCACGCGTACATGCTCTTATATCCGAGCAATACTTTCTAATGAATAATTCTAATATCTGGATCTTGTATGAGCAATAGTATGCACAAGGCATGCATGTCAATTTATGCTTCAATTATGAATACCTTTGACAAATGCAATTCAGTATATTAAATAGAGCTTTGGATTAAATAATGCTCTTTGAGCTCAGGTCATGGCTGATAAAGGTCAATAGAGCAGTCCACTTTCCAGGTGAACAAATAATACATAAATTGATGTTAATGTCTGGATTCTGATGCATTATGTTGTAGAAGAAATAACTCTTGTCATTATTGGTACGTTCTGATGCCACCATTTTGCATTGCAGAGAAAGTATCAGAGCATTTAGGTGCCACTTTATTTAAAAGACACTGAATACCACATATGATCATTTTGAAAACATGTTCATAGAAACAGTTTAATTGCCTTTCTTTATGAGCTGTGAAGTATATTGTTTCTCCAAGTGTGTCAGAGGTCACAGCTCAGACCAGCTGACCATCGTCTACTCACATCTTCCTCCAAGTTTATTTCATCTCTCCCAGGACCCAGCTGCATCACTGAGGTTTTATTTTTTCTTTTTCCCTTACTCTTCAGAGACCATTTGCATGACTGACCCACATTCTTTTTATTGCTGTTCTTTCCACACAGCCCAGCCTCCATCTTAATTGTTCTAACCATCCTCCAGACTCTAAGTTAACATTTAGCTCTGCTCTGTCTTTATCTTCAAGATTCTAACCACACCACTGAGATATCATTCCCTTCTTTTATACATCAATGAGAACCCAAATCGTACAAGTGGTCTCTAATTCACCTTCATTTTTTTATTTCCACTTAAGTTTTCCTTTATCCCTTCCTCATGTTATTATCTTGTCATGCATTCATTTGTCTGGTAATCCACAATCAAGAAATCAACACCCACTTCCTATTCTATTTCTTATAAGCCCGTTCCCTAAGGCTGGCATAAAGTGTGGTTTGAATCAGTATCTAAAACTAACTACTACATTAATACTCCTGACTTCATCTTTTTTGTTCCCCATGTAAGAGACCATTGAACAAACTACCTTACATGATCAATGAAAACTCAATTAAAGGACCCAGTACAACATGACTATACCAAGATTGTTTAATATCAGGACTGATGTGTATGCTGTTCATTCTTATGTGAAGTTATAACCACATTTAAAAGCTATTCTTAGTCTTGTGTTGAGGAACAGTGGGAGGAGTTGAACCACCATAATCCCCCTTTGATTTTTTTTCACTTGCCACTTTTCTTACTAATTCTTGTAATAATTCCTTAATTGACATGTTGACCCTTTTCCTTCCAAAAAGTCAAGACTTGTCTGATGATTTATATGTCTTATATCTGATGAACAAAAAAAATGCTAAAGGGAGTAACTCATGAGCAGGTTGTGGATCAGGAAGGAGAGTAAAACTTAACTTCTATCCAGAAGTTCCAAAGTTTTCATATTAAATCCCTTCAAGTGTTCGAAATAAGTTGCCATGAGTCAGTATTCCATAAGATTTTTCTGATCTGATGAAGTCTATAAGACAAAGGAGCTAATACAAATAAAGCTTCTTTAAATGAATACTGAACTCAAGGTGGCTTATTCTGAAGACTTGAAAGGATTTAATATGAAAACTTTGGCACTTCCAGAGAGAGAAGCTATGGTTTTCTTTCCTTCCTGAACCACAACCCACTCTAGAGCTATTCCCTTTAGCATTTTTTTCTGTTTGCCTTGGCTCAGGCCTGTCAACTCCCCAGTCTGTTTTTTTCTTGGATCATGCTGCTTGCACCACATGGAACCTTTACTGTTATTGTTACATCTGAAGAACAGGCAGAACTAGTGATGGCATTCATTTCATTCATTGTGTGAGTGTGCTGTGAGTTCCATCTCAATGCCGTATCACTACATTTTTACCTTATTAATCATTAAATTAGAAAATGTTGCTGTTTTCAAGGCTTGTTTCATTGCCTGTGTAATACAAAAATGTAAACATGTCATTATTATCTGTAAAAATCTAAAAAAGTAACAGTATAGAAGGATGGCCAGATTAATTGTATGGTTTAATTTTCCAAAGAGTAACATAGCTAATTTTGAAATTGCTCAAGTTAAACAAAATTAATGCTCAAACCTTTAACTAGCCATTTTCAAAAATAATTTGTCCCTATTATGAAATGTTTTGGGCTGTGTTTTTCCCTTGATATAAAGGGCTACATTTCTTAAGTGGTCAGTTATATTTGAATTAGATTTTCAGGAAGTGTCATTGGGGCATGAACAACAAAATGTCATTAGATTGTCCTCCTTGACGCAAACCAAAAGAGCAGCTCCATTATGAATTTTAATAGTGTTTTAAATGCTATAACATTTACAAAAGTAAAACAATTTCTAAGCATGAATTGAAACAATAGTATACTTGCTTCCCATAGTTTTTATATTAGTTAACCTGTAAATACTGATAAAGGTATTTGTTTTAAAATCATTGCTTGGGAAATATTGTAGGTTGTTCACTTTAATGACCATTCTGATATCAATTTGATCCAATGCAAAAATGACAGTATTTATGTACTGCATACAGTGCAGTGACTATGCTTCAATATCAAGAAAAACACAAATCAGTTAAGCCCAAGAGTGGGGTGAGACCCGATCTTAATAAATATTAAGCACCCCATGATTAAGTTGTTAAGATCAAGTCTCAAGCTAGGCAGTAAAATCTGCCAGTACTGACCAGCAAAAGACTGAGGCAAAGTAAAAGATTTGCTTCTGCCTGATGTCCATCAGTAATGTAGCCTGACTTCCTATTATAAATTTAGAAAGTTATCATAATAAGATGATATGTATTCCCCTGCATTTTCTGAAGGATATGAAGTATGAAAGCTAAATGTACATCATTATTTGGTATCTTCAGTCCTCAGTAATTTGTCTGAAAGCCATAGACTTTATGAGGAACAGACCAAGCATATGAGGCAAAAATCTTGACATGCTGTGTAAATCTGGACAGTTGAGAGGTATGACAGGTGAGTGAAAATGTAATGGATAAAACTGCAGCGCCTTTCTAACAGTGATCACTAAGTAATTTATGGCTCTGAAATCTGGCAAAACATTGTTTTTTTCATTTTTAAATCCGCGGTGGTGGTGCTGCGGTAGCGTTGTCGTATCACAGTAAGACGCTGTCCAGTTCAAGTCTCAGCTAGAGCGTCTTCTGCGTGGAGACATGCGTGAATGGGCGTACCTTCGTTGAAGGTTGTGCATCAGGGCTGGTAACTCGGCACGTAAAAATCAGCTACCAATCATTAGCGGACCGGAGTTCTGCTGTGGCGACCCCTAACCGGGAAAAGCCGTAAGACACAACAACAACTGTAACTAGTAGCACATAGAACTGATAAAAGTTCCATGAACTATAAAAAAATATGATCTGGTCATCAATCCTAATCTAATATTATGAGTTCTCAACATGCATGCCGACATTCCCTTCTCAAGCTTTGCTCTCAAGGTGAATTTCTTGATATCTATGTTTTGAACACATAAAAAAATGGGTTTTGATCAATGAACCAATTATAAATCTTTATCTATCCCCTTCAAATTTTATTATAGAAATTGCCAGGTCCAGATACTCATATTCTCAGCAACAGACAAAACATTATAATTGCTGGTATCATTAAAAACAAAGAGACATCAGCATCTTGAATTTTTGGCTGACAATCTGCATTTGGGAAAAATAAAACTCACCAAATTAAATGACAATACTATTTATTTTTTGTTCTGAAGTTGTAAAATCAGACTAAAGTTAGGGTTTTCAAATGAAATTAAGTTGTCAGACGGCAAGCATCAGACATATTTGTTTTCTGTGAGCTTAAGGGCAATACAACGAGCAACCTAATTGCTATTTTAAGCACAGTAGTTTTTCCTACAGTCTTTACCTTTTACTAGAGAATCATGAATTTTGACATTATTTGATATTTTCCAGCAGTGCTCTAAGAATAATATATCATAACACTCAATTCAAATATTAAGGTGGCTGCTGTATAACTGAAGTGAAAAAAAATGCTCTGCTTTATGAATAATTTTTTTTTACTACTCATACACTTCCAACAGAATACAGATATATTCTGATCATTTACTGAATTCTGTACCTTGAAATTAAATCACAAACTCTGCCACAATAGAATCAAAGTATAATGTTACTTGGCGGGCTGTCACTGCAAAGTGCCTGTATCTGGCAACATTCATCACCTATATATTGAAGGGAATGGGCCAGATTCAGAAAACTTTGCAACATCAAGGTAAGCAAATCAGCATGACAAGCAACCATGCGCAGGGAGTGTGCAATTCAATAAAGCAAGCTCTGCATATTTGCCAGGCCCAGCAGCTTGATTAGTAGCAGTATATGCTAATGGCCATATAATGACATGGTAATGAGTAATATAAAAATGAGCCTCTCTTTGTATTATAATCAGACAAAACAAGATGATAGAGTGATTCAAACATGTAAAAAGGTTATGCAATACAGCTATACCTGTTACATATTTGAATCTAGCTGAATGCTCATGTTCAGACTTAAGAAATTGCTAAATAATGTTATTGGTTGTCACAGCATTAGTAATTGTGCATTTTAAGAGACTCTTACTGCTGCTGCCATGCCCATTGATGTTCAACATTACCATCAGAGGAGCGGGATCGTCTGACCTCACTTAGCATTTCATCGACTCCACAACACACTGACATTTTGGACTGGTGCTGTGTTGAAAGGGATGTGTGTGTGTGTGTGTGTGTGTGTGTGTGTGTGTGTGTGTGTGTGTGTGTGTGTGTGTGTGTTTGTGTGTTTTAAGGAGGACTGAAGTAAATTACTGTGGCCAAATGTTATTTTTATTTTATTACATTGTGATATCTAAGGTGTACAAAGTCACCAAAGTGGATATAATTACTTGGTTTGGTATCTCTCTGTGGATGAAAATGAGCCTGGATAACCCTGCTCTCCTTTATTCAAGATGACCACTCATTATTATGGCTTTGCAAGGCTAGTATGCATTTAAGGGAGGTAAGTTGGGATATTTTACTGTGGCTACTATTCATCTAAAATGATGATGAAATTTGTTACTGTGGTCATTTTGTTTCAAAATCAGACACCTGATGTGGACAGTTAACATGGTCATTACATTTGTTTGACATGGGGTCTATCTTTAAATTAAACTGACTGATACTACTATAATTTGCCCAACATAAACTGTCATTGTGGCTTTGTAGGACAATGGTTGGAATACTTTAGTGTGACTACTTTTTAAAGTGAAATAAAGTTTGTGGCCATTATTGTTTATCACAGGTATGAGCTCTGCACAATGTATAAAATGTGTATAATTTCTGAGTCCGTATTCTGAATGTGACTGAATGTAAATTACCATGCTGCTATTTGCTGAAGTTAAGCAGTCATTATTCTCACTTTGCAGAACTCTTTTGCATTTTTGTGATGCTAGAGAGAAGACTTTACTGTCACCATTTCTTAACACAAACATGAATCCCAGAAAAAAAAACTATATTGATATCATTTAACTTGTTTTTTTTTTTTCTTCTTTTTTGTTTCAAGACCAGACTCCGTGATTGTCACAGATGGGTATTTGGACCACCTGCAAATGAAGTCATCTACATGATGGGTGTCTTACATTATATCTAAAAGTAACAAGTTGGCCACATTTTCTTTCACATTTTATTAGAGTGAAATATCAACAATGTTCACAATAAGGGTCTATATGTGCCAGTCTGGGCAGCATGCTTGTTGGACAACAAATAGTCACTGGCACAATAGTGTAACGAATAGCAGTGTTATCTCACAGAGCTTTGATATATGTTTGAGTTACTGAGAATGATACCTTTTGTTGTAAATCTATATATACTCCCTGCATTTGTGTGTTTTTTTTCCCAGCTACTCTGGTCCTTTCCACAGATTCTCAGCTGCATAAAAATATTTTTGAAAAGACGTTATAGGGGATCCCTGTCTTCAGTCTCTGCCTGGTCCAAAAACCAGCCTTTAGAGAGGTACACACAGATGATCCCATAGCTTCTGTGAGAATTAGTGACAGAGTAGTCATTACCTCTTTAATCTTCTTCACAATCAGACTTAAGAGTTGTGCTCAGAATGCCAGCATAGCTTAAACAAGCACAGTGTACTGCCTAGGATCGACAAATTGGAATACATTAGAGTGATCATTATTTTTTGTTTTACCTTTCTCAAATCTCGCATCATATATGAGTACATTTAAAGGCTATTGTTTGTATACAGTGGAAGGAGGCACACGATGTATATATAATTCTGGCAGCAACAAGTTGAAGTATATTACTATATCCATTTGTTCTTTCACTTTCATTCCAGTCTAACATCAGAGGTATATGTAGAAGGCAGTTGTCTTTTGGGGGGAGGGTATAGATGCATGTTGTGTAAATTAATAGTAACAGCTTGAAATATATCCTTATGCCCACTTGTTCTTTCACTGTAATGTGACTCTAGCATCAGATGGGTACACAGAAGGTGAGTATCTCCTGGGAGATAGTGAGGCTGGCATTACTCCCATTAATGATTTATGTATTCTCTTAAGTATTTGTCTTCTTAGTTACTGGGACCTTCTATCTTGTCAACTTTGAAGTTTTGGGCACAATGTCTTCCATCCATGAAAAGAAAGAAAAAGTAAGAATGAATATCTTACCTTACTCATCAGACATTTGTTACTGTGGATTCATGGGCAGTTCTGATGTATTAAAAGGAAGGATGAAAAAGCTGGTGAATAAGATAAAGTACATAAAACAAAAAACAAACAAAAAACATAATCTGTCTGATGGTATGGGCCCAGGATGAAGGTATGATGGTGGTAGTGGGGGTGAAGGGTTAATCAGTGTTTAATAGAAAAAGTTGGCATGGCGTTTTTTTGTCCAAAATCTATTTCACTTAAGGGCAGCCCTGTTGTTTGCAGCCAGATGTTTAAAGTGTACTTTGCCGATAAAGTGACTAGAATGAGTGGGCATTGAGACAGCCTATGGATGAAAATGGCAGACCCCAGTTCTTGTCACTGGCAGCAACCAATGGTGACTCTGCCACTGAAGATAAGGCCACTCCCTGGCCTATGTTGGGATCATCCTGTCCTTGGTTGGTATGTGGGATCTGAGAGGTTGGGAAGCATAGTGTCAAAAGCTGTATCCATGGAAGGAAGTAGGGATGTGGCCACCACATTACATGAGTTTACCACTGACATCATGACCATGACTGTCCTGAGATTTGGCTGCCATCATCATCAGACACAGATAGTTTCCCAATATCAGGCAGCCCTATATCCATAGTGGAGAAATCAGACAAAATTCCAACTGTAAAAATACAACAGCATTACTCAATCTAAGGATGATGCTTTCACCATAATCAATAGCTCAGTGACAATACCCAATTTAACAGAGTGCTATAGCAAAACTATAGGTAATATACTTTAAGCAGCCCAGCTTTGCAGCTGTAATCCTGATGTTTCTTTAAAAGCAAATAAGCCATACTCATAAGTCCCATGACATTTATTTGGACATCCATTGTAGATAGAATTACATGTTCAGACATACCAACCTGAGGCATCACCAACAAATATTCATGTTGTCATTAGCAATTCCATACTAATTTCCAGCACTTCACTGTAGATTCCTGAACTGTCTGGACCACCAGACAACAATGGCAAGAGCTCCTCGATGTTTATCAATGGTGGCAATGTTGAAAGGCTACCCCATTTGTTGCCCTCTGCTCTTTTAGTAGTTGGGTTGCCTTACTGCATGCCTGTATGAGCATGTCAGTGACCAGTCGGACATACACATAGGTCCAATATTGGCCACTGACATCACTGATGTCCTCCATAAGGTCTCACCAAATATGCACTTGGATGTCCTTAGCAGATCACTCAGTCAGGAACATCCACTGGCCATGTCCATGAAAAGCCTGCCACAGGATGTCATTCTCTACCTGGGTGAATTAGTTCTTCCTCTAATGAATATTTTCAAGCTTAATAATATGGAACTGCAAAGAAATATGCTATTAAGCTGTTGGCAGGATGTGCATAACATACCCCTACTCAGCAACATTCAAAACTGCCCAGTATTGGTGAAACACCTGTCACATTGTTAAAATACTGTGGGACTATCAATGAGTATGGCTGTGATCCAGGTGGCATCAGTATGTATGGCGACTTTCTGAGTGTTGTATGGACATGGATGGTCACTTACCCTGAGTAAGACACATTTTGCATATACAGCTGTATCTAAGATGGCTAATATCTTCCTTAAGTTCATGGGCACTAGGGGCAAACAAAGTACTTCCATGTGCACGTTGGATGGCTACAAGTGAGGTAATATGAATCGTGTTACTCCCTCATGCCCATGAGAGTGGTACAAGCCCAGAGAAGAAAGTGACTTTCAGCGTTAGACAGCCTACCTGCCAGTGACATATATGGTTTATGTGGTGACATTATATCTGGCCACACAACACATTCATCCATTGTAGCACCCCAGAGAGCTTGGCTATGCAGGTCAGAGGTCGGTTTATCTAAAATAGGAAATCCCACATGATGCAGATACAGTCCACTAGTTCTAACCACATGCAGTCCTCTATATGATTATACATGGGGGTCACCTAAGCCGCAAAAGCAAAAGAAGCAACACAATACAGACATGACATGTCCATGTACTGACGTACAATGGATGACCAACAATGCTACAGAAGCTGTAGAATAAACCTTCCTTACAGTCATCCCTGAAAAAGTCAACACAGAGTTTGTTGTTGTTGCAAAACCAATTAGATTCCCTGAAAAAGTCAAAACAGATTTTTTTTTTTAGCAAACTCAATTGGATCCATAGCATGCAAACAAAATTATTCAGTGTTACTGTAGGCTGCCCAACCCCAACCTTCTGACTTTTACTGAATACACATTCTCCTACATCTGCAGTCCATAAAGTGGTTGATTATAAAAGATATAAGGGCACATTACTTAAACAATAATGTTGTACAGGGATGTAGAATACAAGACCACTTCATCCAAACCTCTGACCCATGTAGGCTGGTCCCCCTCAAGTGTCACGTGACAGTACCACACTCACACCTACTACAACAGTACTGTCAGCAGATTAAAATATGTTACTTTTGTGATAAATACTGTATACTACACACTTGGTGGATGTAATACTCTCTCGCATATAATGCAACAAGTGTGCAGTACAAATCAGCAAATTAAACACTTCTCAAAGCTGGCATAACAACAGTGAGTGAGGGAAACACAATCCCAAAGTAACACCTGGATTTGTGTTACCAGCGTAGTACTTAAGGAAACACATCTCACATATTTTAGGGAGGTTTCCACATTATATCACCATCACATTATCTGCCATAGCAGAACAACCGACCATTGTTTCAGCATCATTGTCAGTTACCCAGATTAACTACCTCTCTGCAGTAACAAACATTCAAGTAATTCTTCAAACACACAAGTAAGGGATAACTAGTACAGAAGGAGTGACAATGATACAAGCTTACATTCACTTGCCACCTCTTTATTTTGTATAACTTATAGTCCTTCAGTTTCCCTTTGTATGTAGCAGTTCTACAGATTGCTGTTATGGAGTTGTCTACAATTAGTCTAACAATGGCCATGACTGCTTTGATCAAGCAAATTCAAGTCTTTTAGCATGGTCATTATGTTGATGAATCTATTTTGCCAGAATATATTTGAATCACAGTTTTACTTCAGTATGCAATTTGACTATGCCATGTTACAAGGCTAAGTCATCACACTCATGACTCCTGCAAAGCACAGTCAGCAAGTGTGGGCCAGTCCTTGACCCAAGTCTGGAAGTGGGGAAAACTGTTTGTTTAAGTATTATGGCCTGTAGATGTGCTGAAATGCAGAACTAATGAGATATCTGCATTCTGCTGCTTGTGCACTCTTTCCATGCCACTGTTTGCAAAATAACAGGATCATACCATGTGATACATTTCCATGCTAAAGAGTTACAAAGATGCATGTTGCATGCTTACAGCGGCAATGGGCGCGAACACAAGAGGGCTACAATTTCTCTCTGTATTGAAACCTACTGAGTGGCCATAGCTTCTGAGGGCAGAGTAGATGGGAGGGCTTCCAGGTGTTGCAGTAAAAAAATAAGGACTTTCTCAAGTTCATGCACAGAGCCCAAACGAGTGCCTGCTTGGGGACTCTTATGAGGCTCCTACATATAAAGGAGATGAGTGATACATTTTTGTCGGGGGGGGGGGGTGATTGCTGCTGCTACTAGATCTGATGACCTTTGACAGCACCACAACAATGACCTGAAGAAGAGTCTTGACCTTCTGAGCCAGTGAGAAAAAGAGGACAGAGAAAGTGCCTCTGATCTGTACTGTAAGTGTGCTGAGTGATTATTGTCCTGTTGTGTCCCTTATTGATGGTCTTTTGCAGGACATTTAATTGATGTGTGTTGTATTTGTTGATCTTGCTCTACAGCTTAGGAGGAAATAATGGATAATATGCCACTGTACTGGAGAAGATATATATATATATATATATATATATATATATATATATACACACACATACACACACACACAGGTGTATGTCAAAATAGCTAATGATCAAAAATATCAAAATTCAAAATATCTAAACTCAAAATATCAAAAAGGAATATATATTTTATGAAGGAGAACAAGCCTGCCAGCATGCAACAAGAGGGATATGCACCCCCAACACCACCTGCTACTTATTTATACCATCTCTTGGGTCACACATTTTCATTATTTTCAGTTTTAGATAAGATGTGCCTGCAGCAGCTTTTGGCTATCCTGGCTGTAGAACAACTGGATCTCACCCATATCCCACTCTAAATATCTAAACCCATGATATTGAAAAATAAAACTTATTTGCATACCCACACCTCCTGCAATTTATATAAACCAACCTTGAGATTGTACAGCAGCAAGGATAGGCCACATTCCAAGCTTTTGATATTCTACATTTTAGATATTTTGTATCAACACCAGCTTTTAGAAATGTTGACTTTATATCAAATGATATATATATATATATATATATATATATATATATATATATATATATATATATATATATATATATATACATACATTCCACACCCACAGGCACAATCTATATATTCAGGGGATACTGGCTTTCCAATTTTTACAGGTAGTTGTCCACTTCCTTCTGCCTGCACAGCATACCCACTGCCTCATGTTGCCTGATAAGCAGTGATTTTTCATAGCCATGCACTTTGGACAGTACCAGAGGTGAGGGGAATGTATGCCTGGGGAGAATGACCATATATCAGCATCTCTATTGTTAGCTAACATACCATCTGCCTCAAGGCCTGCCTCATCATTAGATGATAGAGGTCCTGTCATGGATGGGATGACCTAGGTGTGTCCTCAATGGCCTCTGGTGGTCACTGTCCAGAGGGGAGTGCTGTTGTTCCCTCTGCTGGTACTGGCAGGGGTCACAGTTAATACCTGGTGGGATTTGCAACAGGTGATGTGGGATTATGTGGACCAGTGGATTGAAATGCTCATTTGCCACATGGAGATGGCCCTTGTGTAAGTTACAGAATCACAATGATACCCGGCACTGCCATTTCCACCATCTGAGGTAGAACCTAGTGGACAAGACAGTCATACTGATATTTAAATGTCAATTTCTTTTCCCATTTAGATGAGTTAAAATGTAAGAAACATTGTTAGTAGCCACAAATTTTGGCCTCCAGATATTCTTAATGTGTTGTGTATTAATGGTTGGATAAACACAAACTCACATGGATGCATGCATCTTACCTGCTTAAGTATCTTACAGTTATAGAAAAAAACCTGTCCCCAGAGACCATGTCATTTCCATGGTTTTATTAGGTTGTTACTGAATTCCTACTGATTTATTAGTTCCCTTTGAGCCACATTAGGCCTCTTGGCATCTCCATAGTAGCCCTTGTAGAGTCATAGGGGCATGTTTCTGAATCACTTGAATACTTAGCAGATGACTAAATTCCTCACTTCTATTTACCTGTCAGGGAACACATGGTGGCATATGAACATTTACAAAGAAACAGCCATGAAATTGACTTGTCCTATAGCACAGCACACACGAATGATTACAGCATGGTCCCTGGACTCTTCTGCTTTAGGAGAGCTGTGCACAGTACTAAATGTCTCAGTTTACATGTGGTTAGCTGCAGACTGTATCCAGATTATAATCCTACACACATGTTGTTTGAGGCCAAGAGCTGCACAAAAATCAGAGGAAGGCTTTGAAAGTGGACAAGTACATGGCACACTGCTATCCTACCATACAGCAGGTATTTGAACATCAGTTGTGGTGCAGTCTTCCACCTATCCAGGTGCACCACTAATGGTGGGTGTGACATCAGTCATAGTGGGGCCACTCAGACTGGGTAGACTGTATGCCACATGGTGCACTTTACAAGGTGGGTATACGGAAAACTACATTGTAATCAACACAGCATACAGACGTAGGTCCACCCAGGAAGACAACAGTCAGTGTTAATGCATCTTGCTATTGAGTTGATCTATGTATTGACTTCAGTGTCATAACCTTACAGGGAACTGGCCGCAGTCTGGTGTTCTTGTTCAGCTTCTATTCATGTCACTATAGCAGTGATGTGCCCTGTGGATACAAATATGTAAGATGATGGAATGGTATTATATACCCCATGGTGTGCATATCTAGGACAGCTGGATCCATGCAGCCAAATATGAAACACTAACCTGTTGTGGTGGTCTTAGTATGCTTAATGTGCCTATGAAGCAGAGAAGCAGAGGTTAATGCAACCAATACAGCACTGGTGTCCAGAGTACCTGTAGCAAGATGTCATTCTCTGCAGGGCTCAATTTGTTCAGCCTTTGTCAGCTACCAACACTGGAGAACATGCATAAATCGAGTTATTACAGTACAGACTTGGCCAGTTAAGATACATAGAAAAGATGCAGGATAATTCAATGAAGTTTAAGACAAAGTGACAATGAATTTCTTTCCTTACTCCTTATCCAGGCCATCATTGGAGCAAAAGGTTCAGGGCATTTATAATCATATGGCCTCTGGGGGCCTAGCCAGACCACCTGCTTACTTCACTTATTAAATACACCGGTATTACAGTCT
Source organism: Protopterus annectens (assembly GCF_019279795.1). NCBI lineage: Eukaryota > Metazoa > Chordata > Ceratodontiformes > Protopteridae > Protopterus > Protopterus annectens. The sequence goes on along the minus strand of NC_056737.1, from coordinate 1,499,335,196 downwards.
GATCTTGGATAGATAGGGACATTTGAAAGGATGGAGGGGAAATTCTGTAAAGTGTGGAAACAAACAATAAAAAAATGACTTGTATCATGTAGAAATGCCATGATGGGGGTGATAAATGGTGTCAAGACACAGAGAGAGAGAAAGAGTCACTTGGGTTTTCCACAGGATATGTGAGTCCTGGGGGATCACAGTGGAGGCCTCTGGTAGGGCTTCATTTCACCTAAAGCTGGCCCAGATTATAGCTAACCATTCCTTAGAAATATAATTGTTTATAATGAAGGACAAACTTAATGGTGAAATTGGGTGATAAGGGTAATTTTGTGAAACAGATCCTTTTGTGAGAACTTTCAAACTAAAACAACATATGCTTCAAGTTACTACTGATAAATATTCTTTGCCAACTTAGCTGTAGCTCAGACTCTTAATCCATATTCTTTTTTTTATTTTCCAATTATATAAAGAGTTGCTTTCTTTGGTGTGTAAGTAGCCGTTCAAGATATTACATATTATAGTAAATGGAATTTCTTAAACTAAGGGGGATTTAAGAAATTTGCCGTTTGATAAATTTAGCTTCAGTTTCACCCCCTATCACTCACAGCTACCCCCAGGAAATGCTCTCTACCATTTTTCCCACAACTATTTCTAAAGAACATGTCCTCACTGCACTTTCCAGAGCTAAAAAAAACACTGCATCCATGGGTCCTGAAAATACCCCAGGATTCTTCCTAAATAGTTTGAAACATGACCTGTCAGGCTCTCTAGAAACTCTGTTCAACTACAGCTTCTAGATAGGCTTCACATCCTTAGCCAATGGAGAACTGCATCATTCATCCCTCTACATAAAGGCAGACCATCAACAGACCAAGGGAACTACAGAGCCATAAGTTTGACTTGTCTTGTATGCAAGGCCATGGAAAGAATTATTAAGGACCTGATAAACAAAGACATAGAAAATCTTTAAAAACTGGACCCATCTCAGTTTGGTTTCATAAAGGGCAGATCCTGCCTAATAAACTCAGTGGACTTCTTCAAGAAGGTCATTACAACCATGGATGAGGGTAAAATGCTACATACTACCTACTCTGACCTTGCAAAGGCATTTGACACAATACCTCATTCGGGTATTATAGACAAACTCCCAGATTTAGACATAAATCCCTGTGTAACTGGATGGCTAGCCAGATTGCTCACAGATAGGATAATGAAGTTCAGGTGGGGGAATCCACCTCCAACAAGAGGCCTGTCAATGGTGTTGCCCACAGGGCTCACTACTGGGACCTCTCCTGTTTGGAATATGCTTCTCTGAAGTGAAGGCATATATAGAGAGCCTTTGGTTGACCAAATCTGCTGATGACTGCAAGTTGGTTGTAATCACCGAATCACCCAAAGATGTAGATGTTCTCTAGGGGGTTCTGACACAGTCAAATAATTGGTGCCAGAACCAGGGCCTGAAAATCAGTGCAAAAAATTGCATAATACCCTTTAGGAAGAAGAACACCCCTACAAATTACAAACTTGATAACTCTCCCCTACGAGCAGATCCAATGGTAAGGGACTTAGGAACTCAGGTTGACAACAGTCTGAACTTTGATCACCATATATCCATGGTAGTGAGAAAATCCTTCTACATGACTCAACTTATAAGTAAAGGGCATGGCACAGAGATCCAAGCAGATCACAGTGCCAAACATAATCAGCCCTAATTAGACCAATAATTGAGTACAATGCACCCTTCAAAATGTACCTGACCAGATATCTGCAAAAGCCACAGCAGCCATGGAGGTTCCTCACTAAAAAATATAGGATAAAATAATGTGTCCTATGCAGCCCACCTCAAAGTCCTGTCCCTCTACTTTGTCTCATACAGACTTCTGATGGGTGATCTATGCCTAACCTTTAAGGTATTCTCTGATCCAGCCCTGATGGACCTACTACACATTCCCAAAACAAACAGCACTAGAATTACCTGATCTCAGGATCTAAACCTCATCTGTAACATAAACAAAACATGTTGGAGAGACAGGTATGTGTCTCAGAGATTACCCCTTCACTGGAACAGATTCACCATTCATGTGAAACAGAGCTCTTCTCTAAGCCTATTCAAATGCAATTTGGACCAGTGAATGGGATATTGCAACTTCACCCCTGGCTTGTCACCTGTGCCTTTATGGATAGGTGCAGTTTGTAGATACCCTAAGGCAAAGGCATATACTAAAGTCATTCTAGCCCACAGACATTGATAATTGGGAATATTAGAGCATGGATGGCTTGGCTTAAAAAGGCTCTAGGGCTGTTTGCCTAGTAACTTCCTATGATCCTATACAGCTTAATGTGCACATTTTTGTAAATAATAATTGTTTATCTACTCTTTCTATAACTCTTTGGCAAATGTTTAGTATATAAGTATTTTCAGTCAGTATAAGACAAAAGGTTTTATGTGTACATCTCATGCAACCGAAGAAAAATTTCTTTACGTCAGTAATAGATTTCTAAATGTTTTTCTGTCCAAGCTGTACTGTAGATCCTGATTAATGCTTCATGTAGAAACAGCATTTTGTTTGTGACACTTCAATCTTGCTTAGAGGCCATAATTTCTAAAGAAATGTTTTGCTTTTCAAAATCGGTCAGTATGTTATGGATGATTGTTCTAATCTGTGAGAGGTCTTTATTAATACTGTACATTTTATGTAAAAGTATTACTAATATGGCATACCTCATGACTAGCTTGGAAGTAAGGTTACCATACATCTCGGTTTCCCCGGACACATCCTCTTTTTTGGGCTCCTGTCCGGGCAGTTTTTGAAAATTCTGCGATTTGTCCTGGCTTTAAAACCCGGACAAATCGCAGAATTTTCAAAAACCAGATATCCCTATTTCGGAGTCTTTCCTCCGCTTTGTTATTTTTTTTTTTATTGGCTCTTATACTGGTATATGATCCAATCAAAAAGCAGAGCTCTGTTAAAAGCGGAACTGCTTGATGTTCTGCATTGAACAGAAGAGGGATCGCTGTGCATGTTTTTGATTGGCTCATATAACGGTATACGAGCCAATCAAAAAGCGGAGCTCTATTCAGTGCAGAACTGCTTGATGTTCTGCATTGAACAGAAGAGGGTCTGCTGTGCAAGGTTTTGATTGGCTCGTATACCGGTATATGAGCCAATCAAAAAGCGGAGTTCTGTTCAATGTGGCACTGCTTGATGTTCCGCATTGAACAGAAGAGGCTCTGCTGTACGAGGTTTTGATTGGCTCGTATACCGGCATACAGGCCAATCAAAAATCCCCAAACACGGAGCTACTTATCTTTAATTCAAATGCATTAAAGACAAGACCATTTTTTTTTGCTCTTCAGCCCTATGAGGACGAAAAAACACATGTTCGTCCTCTTTTACATACAACAAAATATGGTAACCCTACCTGGAAGTGGAATGATAGGTTGCATCATGTTCATACGCCTTTGTAATGCATAACTGGACATTAGGGGACATTTAGTATTTTTTTACCTCTTGATACTGATGTTATATCAAAATCTGAACTAGAAATTATTACCATTCAGTCTTTGTAGAACATAAATTGCAAAGTGTTATATTGGGATATAGCTACATTTTCTCAAGTTCCAATCACTCAAAGACCACTGTCTCAAAGCCAGGGACTCAAGCACTCTGTGGATCTTGTAGGCTGTCTCTCACTACCAAACTTGAATATGAGTTCAGACAAGTAATCAGGAATGGAGTGAGATGGGTAGTCAGGAATGGAGTGAGATGGGTAGTCAGGAATGGAGTAAGATGGGTAGTCAAGAATGGAGTGAGATGGATAGTCAGGAATGGAGTGAGATGGGGTAGGAATGTCGATTCAGGCAGTGATTAGGAAGGAGATTTAGATTTAGGAAGCAGGGGAGGAGTTTTAGGGTTAGGGAGAGGGAGGGGGTTTAGGGTTGGGGAGGGTAGGTAGGGGTGTTTTAGATTTAGGTAGGGGTCATGAAATTTAGGATTATGGAGAAAGTTGGAGTTTTAGGGTAAGGGATCAGAAAACTCAGCTAAGGAATTAGACAGGAGTTTTAGCATTAGAGTTAGGGATCTAGAAGGTTTATACAGTTTTATAAGATCAGATGTTGGGAGGGCTAAGTAGTTACTGGTTTTCAGATTAGTGGGAGTCACAGCAATTGTTTTTTTGTGTGTCTCAGCAAACAAGTGTGCCATGAACTACTCGCACCAGAGTGCTTGGATATTGGTGTATAACAATAAAAACAGAGGCTAACCATGTAGTAGCATTACCATAATTTTACACATACATTCAAATTTAATGTATAGTAATGAACATTCAGCAATGATCAGATACAGTGCAGAAAGCCATTGTGGCATATCATCTTTTAATATCAAAAAGAAAAAAAAAATCAAGATAAATGAAAATGAAAAAATGACCCATATGTACTAAGATGGATAGCAAATTGGCTGAAAGACAGAATGTGTACCATAAGAGTTACAGGTACATCTTCAGAAAGTAGGAAATTGACCATCAGTGTCCCTAAGAACTCGGTGCTGGGAATTTTCCTTTTCAGCATTTACTCCTCAGATTTACAAATGACTACAGACTGGGGCTTGTTTTAAGTCATCCTCTGACATCCAAACCCTCCAAAATGTACATTCCCATATAAGATCTGGGTGTATTCAAAATGGGTTTAAAGTAAATGCTAGAAAGTGTAGTATCACCACATTTTAACAATTCCCTCTTCATACTGTATAGACAACACCCGACTATAAAATGAAAATGTAGGTTGTGGCCCAGTAACATGATTTGATAATTCCCTCTCTTTTCACCATCATATCACAACAGTTTCTAAGAAATCTTTTTGTTTAGCGTATCTAAACGCCAAAGAAGTATTATTAAAGTGTAAACAGGTAACCACTCCCTTTTACACGACATTGAGCAGACCAATTGCTGAGTACAATGCCCTTTTGGAATGTATTTCACTAAATCAAAGTTTTCTAACCAACCAGACAGCAGGACTAAAGTCCAAGAGCTACCAAGAGAGGCTGAAAAATGTACCCCATTATTCTATGTCTTATAGAGTTCTGAGGGGGATTTCTGTATCACACTCTATACCATTCGAGACCCAATGGTTCTGGACCTCTTTTATCTCCACAAGTCCAATATCCTCCAGTACTAGAACCAGGGACATCTCTGCCAACATTTTGACCAATAGACAAATCACAGTGTAGATACAGATTTATAACCCAGCATCTTTGAAACCCCTAGAATAAAGTTCCTCTGCATGTTAAGCAGTGTGACTCTATCTTCCTTTAAACATATCCTAGATAATTGTATGGGTAGCTACAAATTTAATCCAGGATTGAAGAGTATGACATTCCTAGAGAAAAGAAGTGCAACATAAAGCAATGTGTGAATAAATATAAGACTCACTGGCCTTCAATAACTAGGAAATCTATAAAACTGAATCAGCAAATTGTTCACAAGCCAATGTTTCCCACAGTCGATTGCATATGAGAGTCTGAAAACAGATTATGAATGAGTTAGAATCTTTGCCATGTTTATAAAGCATTTTATATCAAAACCAGTGAATACATAGAATTATTCTGCTACATACACACTCTGTTAGAAGGTTAAGAATGATTAAATAGAGATATTTTATTGTAGAAAATACTGCCTTTATGTACTGAATAGTGTTTTAATATGCTTAGTAGACAGAATTGCACTTTTTGTGTCACAGTAAAAGTGTTACACTGCATTTTACCAGTAAAAGAATAGAGCCACTGCTACTTAATTATGTTTGTGCATTGATTTGAAATCAACAAATATATATATATATATATAAATGAAATCTAGAGCAGTTATTTACACAGCAAACAATGTTCAACAGAATAAACATGCATTTCTCTACTTAAAAGCAAATAAAACAGGTCATAGAAAGTAACAAACTGATAAACCTTCAAAAAGTCAGTTCACTGAGAGCTACATCTGGGCTACAAGAGATTACTAGCCCACTGACTGTAATGTGCTGTTCCACATTTATCCTCTAATAGGCCTTGGTTTTCTGTAGATGCTGTATTCCAACAGTCTGTGTTACATTTCAGAAATGTACTGCTGCCACGGAGTCACAGTCACCAAACAATAAAATCCACTTCTTTACGCAGTTTAATTTATTCATCTTCTTCAGGCTCCTGTCTTAATACAACAAATTCTTCTTTTAGACATTCTCTGAAATAGTGCAGGACTGTACTGCAGAGATGGTGTTTGCTTTTTTCAGACAGGAAGTAATGACTCTCATCAGGATAGATCTAAAAAGTAAACAGTGAAAACATACAAGAGCTAATTAATGAAGTTGATATCTATATTCAAGTTGCTATCTATATACATTTTCCTAAGTCGGTAAGAATATGTTATTACACATACTGAAACACTTATCTCAGTGGAAGAAAAAACTATTTCATTAAAAAAGATAACTTTATATTTTGATTTATTTTATATGTTCACATTTCTGCAGTCTTATTGAATTAAAATATGGGGTTGTTTCATGTTATATGGGACATTTTTTAAAGAATGGACCAAGGTCAACTCTGCAATAAAAGAAAAACAAATAACAAAACTAGGCAAAATATTAACCTAAATTAAAATTACTATAAATACTGAATCTATTATTGGCTACTGAAATATATCACGTTTTTAATCAGGTGGTATGGGATTGCATATAATGTATAGCTTTATTATCTATGAATTAAACAATGACAATTGTGCTACCCTTTGGCGTAAAGACTAATTTGTCTGAAATCATTAAGATTCTCCTATGGTGCCTAAATGTTATTATTATGCTACAATAAGGAAAAGAAATCTAAAGGTTAGGGGTTATGTGGTTCTCCTACAGAGACAGCAGCCTAGTCAGAGAGCTCCAGACTGTGGGGACAACTGAGGAATATGTCATTATAAGTTAAGAAAATGATCATAATGATTGGTGGTGAAATGGGCTAATCAAAGAAGCAGATAACGGTAAAGTGAGAAGCGATGTATAGGTAAGATGGAGTATAAATCCAACATAACAATAATAAGGAAGATGGACACAGTCATGACCATCTTTGGGGCCTTCCAAACAAAGGTCAATTTAAGTTAGAAAGGGAAAAATAAAAAAGAAAAGCACTTTAGGCCAAGATGCTGCCATAGAAATTGTAGTTGCATGTCTTGGTTTGTTAACCTGGATGTTTAGAAAATCAGTTGCAAAGGGAAGATATCTCTCTCTCTAACTATCTATCTATATACATATATGTATAATGATAGCTAGATATAGATAGATATGTAATATACAGATATATATATATATATATATATATATATATATATATATATATATATATATATTATTTCTTCTTGCAGAAGGGTTTGAAGGAGGGGACACACTAACATTTATATGAGACTGAACAATGAACGTGTTTAAGCAAAGTCTTGGCAATGTCCTTCAAATGAATAGAGCTGACAGACAGGAAAAAAGTGTGAGTGGCCAGCCTCAGCAGAAAAAAACAAGACACATTCTAGTGAAGTTCAAGAGACAGCGCACTAGGGAGGAGGTTCTCTGACAAGCTGCATGGTTGACAGAATTGATACTAGACGGTGCAAGAGCCAAACTGGTAGAGGAGATTTCTGCATTGCTGCACCGACAAAGGGTTATGTTGGCATCGGTACTATGGCATATTAAGCTAGCAGGAGAGGTGGTGAGTTTTGCATACTTGTCTTCATTAAAAGTAAAATGGCTGTAAAATCTTTACTATTGGCATTCAATAGAGAAGACTACAGCATTTTCTAAAAGGGTAAGATATAAAGTTAGATGATGGGAAGGAAAGGCAGTAGAAGAGGATGATATGATGGCACAAGCAATACAAAAATAGGAAGGGGGTTATGGAAGAATGTGGCAGTACTGGGAAGAATCCAATCAAAGCCAAAATAAATTAACTATGGAAGGACAGCAATGGAGTAGTGTCAAGCTGTATCCTCCAGTGCCACAGTGGGCTCAAAGAAAGGGAGGTCTTACATTATGAGGAGAGTGGAAAGAGGAGTATAGTGGGAAGTGGGAGGTTGGCATAATAGTTAAGGTGTTTACCTTACAGAGATAACGTGCAAGGTTTGAGTCTCACATGAGGTAATTGGCTAGGCTTAAAATAGCCCACAAGGATAGTTAGCCTAGTACTAACCTATGAATCTAAGAAGGGATTTGAGACTTGTCCTTTTTTAAGATGATAGGAGAAGGAATTACCTTGCGGTAGCGCTGACTTGGAAGTAGCTAATGAGAAGGATATAGTGGAGGGTGAAGACAACAAAGGAGACAGATGATACAGCAGCTGCCTTATGTGTGCATTCTAACCACATGCTTCTCAAGGCAGGTAAATATGATCCATCAGATCATTACTGCTATAACAGAATTAGTACCAAAAATTAACAAAATGTTCTTCCCTGTTCCTTCCAGATTGTTTGTAGGAATATTCTGTGCAGCATAAGTATTTCCTTTACATAAATAGCAAGGAAAGAGTATAACGACTTGGCCCCATTGTCCAATAAAGAAAGTATATTACCATTTGAAATATTAAGGGCCTAATATCAACTGAACAATAGGAACATATTTCACTATAATTAACTTCTGCACTGTCATTTGAAGAAAGTCAGAGTCAAACAGCAGGAATCTTATCAGTTCTCACACCAGATTTGAGCAAGGAAGGCATTCTCATAACAAGACTACTTTAGCATGAAGCGTTGTATTATGTCAAGGATACGATGTTATAATCTACCAACAATGCTGGACATGGTTTGATGAGAAAACACTCAGATACCCTAGATTATAGGAACAAAATCTAATTTAAAACATTCACTCAATAAATACATGTTCACCTAGATGGAAATTATTAGCCTTGAAATGCTTGCATAGTGCATTCTTGATACCTGCAAGTGTTGTTGAACTTTATTTTGCATTTCCCCAAGTTCCTAGACATGCAGCAAAAGAGAAGAAGGCACATGGAAACATATTTTGGGACTGCTGCACAATAATCTAATTTTAGATCCTAGTAAACAGGACCTGACCAAACAAAATTTCTTCTGTTGTTATGAAATGAAAGATTTTGATTTATTTAGGTGGAATTGTCAGGTTGAAAACTGCTATCAGATATTTTTCTTGCAGCTAATAAATCCAGCAGGAAGCAGTGAAATTCTCAACAGCATGAATACCATTTGACTAGTAGAACCTGGTTGCAAACAAGTATCAAGAAGAAATGAAAATAGTTCATGTAAGAGTGTACAGTACAAACTGGCAGTGTGGCCACTCTAATTCAGATGTAAATTAATGAAGTATATTTATGTGACTGAAATTTTTCAGATTGAATTTTATTCAGAAGTGCTGGTAGAAAACATAGTATTACTTTTATATTGTCATAGAATTCTGTGTGGTTCTTTCTTAGTAAATATTGCTTAATCTAATTTATGAATAATCAATATTCAGCATCTGTTTTATACCTGGTAGAATGTGTTCTGAGGAAAAGGCATTTGTACAATCTGGCCATTATCTAAGACCCTTAGGGCATTACTTCGTATAAAAATGGGTGATAAAACACGTACAATATGGGGTCATAGATACTGGCAATGGTTCAGAAGACCATTATGGATCTTAGCCTAATTTTCTTAAAGCACTGTTTGGTTAGGTGCCTTCCTCAAGGGCACAAAATATGCAAATGGAGGCTGACAGAATCAAACACCGGCCAACAGGAAGCAACTTGTTTACAAGCTCATAACCTTAATATTTGGTACTAATTGTTCAGGTAAGTAAAAGTATGATTATTTGGCACAAGAAAGAAAAAAAAGGAATAATGTATAGAAAAATTGTAAAAATAATCCTTTTAAAGTGACTTAGTGTTTTAAGTGAAGACAATTGCTTCTTGTCTATGATGATTGCTCGACTGCTAGCTCACCAAAGTGAGAACATGAGTTAGTGTTAATGCAGGTATTTGCATCTGTATCTATATCAATCTGTTTGTGTGTATGTGTTGATAAATGAATACAATTGGGACAATGGTCATAAAAAATACTGTAGTTTTTTTTTTCTTTTCTTATGTATAAGCACAGTCAAATGCTTCATCCTAGGATCCCTTAATGGATAACCCACAACATATCAATACATTAAACACACGTTAAAATGAGGGGAACAGTCTCTGAAAGTTAAGTATGGTCTGCATTGCTCAAGTAGAACAACTTCTAGACTCCTGCATGTCTTCCTTTCACAATAGACAATGTGTGTGTGTGTGTGTGTGTGTGTGTGTGTGTGTGTGTGTGTGTGTGTGTGTGTGTGTGTGTGTGTGTGTGTGTGTATTTACCTGATCATTGAATAACAGTGTTTCCCAATTTTATTTTCTATAATACCATTTTATAGCTGTTGGCACTGACCTGTAACAGTCTCGTAATACTTAAGTGGGTGGGGCTAATGGTAGGGGATTCTGCCTCCTATACAAAATGCATTATGGAGAGTGACTTACTCAAAGTACACAGTACTGTTATATTCTAATCTAATTATATCAATAATTTATAGTAATTACTATTAAAGTATCATGAGAAAAGTTTATGATTTTTATAATTTTGAACGATTTACAGACAGCCATGTGGTAAATAAATGAGTAAGCAGCAGCTATTCTAGCACCACGGAGTTTCTTTTTCATATTCACTTTGCATCATGGTCCCACATTCTGAAAATTGCTGCTTACTGGGCCTACTAAGAAGATTTAACATGTTTGCATTGCCACTGCAATATGACAATGAAATAAAAAAATATATTTTAATTAATGCAGCTGACAAATTCTTCTCAAACTGAGTCATCAATATTACAACACCGGGGAGGTGCCTGATTCTGCAGTGATGTTTTTTTCACCTTGAGTATCTGTCTCTTAAAAAATAAAACATCTTCATTGCTTTATTAACAGTGTTACAAGAAATTTGTTATACGACATGCATGTTTCTCTGGCAGTGCATTACTGAACCATTCTATCTGCTACCATAATAAATATTTTTTTCTTATGTGTGTTTTGAACTATGTCCATTCCTAATACCATGCAAATATATTTTTATGATACCCAAGATGACTCCGTTTCAACTAGCAGCCTTGGGTCCGGATTAGCTGGTGAGATCAGACAGAAGAGTGATGCCTCTCTAAGGCGCAGAATGCAGTGTGGATGTATGGGTGCCCTTTAAAGTTATAATCCCCAGTATAAGCCAGAGACCACACAGCACTGTGCACTTTTGGAGCGATAGGATTTCTGGAGGGTTATATCACTCACAGAAGTAGATCACACGTCTTCAGAAAGGTTGAATTCATGCAGAGCCCAGAGTAAATGACTGGTCATGCACAATGAGGATGAAGTCCCTGATGGATGACGGTGCCTCCTCCACTGCTCAGCTCTTATCCAGAGAAAGAATCATAAAAGCCAGAAAAATGATACTTCTGCTGAGAATGAATCAGCTAATGTGGTTGTGATTGGTGACTTATTCATTGCTAGTGAACCGGGATCCAAACAGTAGGACAATAAATACATAAACTCTGCTAGCTACTACATAAGTAAATTTATTTGGAAATAATTTGTTTACTTACCTGCATGGTGTAATTCATCCCAGCTTTCATTAAGTGTTTTATTAATTCTGCTGAATGTTGGAAATGGACATTTGCTGAAAGAGATAAAATTAATATGCAGTAATGTTCTTAGCAAGGTTAAGGTATGAATGAGAAAGTCCTCATCTTACATACTTATGAACTAATATAATAAACAGGAATACTAGCAATATCAACATTTGCTTTTAAGACTAACTGGAAAAAAAATGCCATGTAATGGTTTCTAAAGATAGGTTCCCATTTCTGAGATTCAGAGCTTCTCCTCTTCTATCCAGTAACAACTTTTTTTGTTTTTACTTGATTAACCTCACTAGGCAAGGCCTATTTACAGGTGAGATCTGAAGCAGTATTCCAACTGTCTATGGATAATGACAAGGATACTAGGTAATGATTTTAATCTGGCATCAGTGTGTGACAATGGTCACTTCTTGTAGTAGAGGGAGAGGTGGCTATCATGGCAATCTGAATGAAATGTTTTTTTTTTAACTGAGAAAGGCTTGTCTGATGAGGATCTTATGCAGATGGCTAAGAAGCGTGAGCCGAAAATTATTACATTCAAATCATTGTGAGGCAATGCAGTGTCAGTGATACAACTTGTAGCACACTCAACTTGGTGTTGTAGGCTGTGTGTTCTATTCCCACACCAGGTAGATGGATTGTTGACACTGCAGTGAAGCATAATGGGCATGATACACTGAGTGTGTTGCCCATCCCATCTGCTTCAGTTGGTGGTAGCTCAAGTGGATATAAAAGATCCCATGGCACTGATTGAAAAGAGGAGGGGTCCTTTATTTAAGGGTTGGGCATTTGCATTATGTTTAAGGCATTTACCTCACATATACAAAGTACAGGGTTTGATTCACACTTTTAAAGGGAAAATGGCTAGGCTTAAAATGGCCAACAAGGGCAGCTAGCCTAGTACTTATCTATAAAAACTATGGCTTGCTTGGCAAGAATTTGGAAAGTATAAAGAAAGTTAGGACACAGAATATAAGCTGTGGTACCTGAAGATGTAATATTTAATAGATTGAGGTTACTCAGAATTGGTTAGTAGAAAGTAGGAAGTTAGTATAGAGGAATGTGAATGTGATACATTTCAAATTTTTTGCTTTTCAACAGATATATTTAATGTCTACAATGCAAGCAACCTTAAATGCAAAAAGTGACACCTGTTTTTAAATAATTTGGATAATCTGTCATATTATTATTTTTGGAACACTTCTCTGTCTCTCAGAACATCACAATAATGTTTTTTAAGAGAGAAAATAGTTCACCATGAAACAATTAGCTTCTATATTGCAATCAGAAGGAAGATAAAGTGCTTATTAAGATAAAATATTATTTCACTACATTGAAAAAAAAATAAAAAAGAACTTTTTGTTTATGGTGACGCACCTAAGAATCTTCCCAAAGCAGCAGTTATTTTAACCTATTACAGCCTACTGACAGCTACAAATTTCTTTTTAGTTAAATTTACAAATGTGTCTAATTATCTAATATGCCATGTTCATATCTGCACTGATATTTCCAAACACTGTGCTACATACTAGCTATTGAAAAATTTCATCTTAACACTTATATGATTGGTATCACAACTGCAGTATTTGACCTCTGTCTAGTGTTGCCAAGGAGATATTAATCATTGTTCATTTACTACGTATTTATATTGCCATAATTTTCACATTTTTCTAATATCTCAGCATCTGGATCATACAGATAGAACTGCATAGCCTGTGATGAAAGCTCTCAGATGGATAAACACAATGCTAATTTTGTTTCACTTACTACCAGTTACAGAAAAAAAGAAAGAGAACAATAAATTGTAGATGCACAAAGTGCTTTACTGGCTTAGAAATAAAGCAGTTATTGAATGCTGTCAAACAGACAACAACAGACCTCTCAACATTCTTGCTTAGGAATTCTAGGCAAAAAGCAAAAATAATGGTTGGGGGATCTAAATGACCAAACTCATGAAGTAATGATCTAAATCATACCTGCCTAAATACATCAAGAATTGTATATGTTTCAGCTCCTTTTTCTAGCGCTTATAGTATATACCAGTTCAATCTTAGATGTGGGCAGTAGATGTAGAGCTTTAAGTTCGTAAGTTGTAGTTCCTGTGGTACAGGGTTCAATTCCTTCAGTCCTCTTTTGCATGCTGTGTAACTTTGAGCAAGTCACTTAACCAGATCATGCTTGTGGCAACTGGAAATTTGGGCTAAACTCCTTGGTGGTCTCCTGGACAGCAAGCCTAGTAACTATCTATACATTAGTGGTACTACAGAGGTCTATATGTTTAGTGTTTTACTAGTGGGTACCCATTGATGTTCTGCTTCATATATAAATTATGTCTGCCTTAAGCATATATTTATTTCTCAACCCAACCATACCTTTGTTGCTAGCATTTCTTATATGTATTTTTCCTTATTTTATTACTCTCCATTTGTGATTGGATTTTGTACAGCAGCTTCCCTAGATGTGTCAGTGGCATGACCTTATTCTTCTGCCTTCCAGCAAGCCTAGCCATACCCTGCTTGCATCCCACCTGGAACCTGTCCTACCGCCCTACTGGATGCAGAGGCTCAACCAGGATATAACCCTGCTGTCTGTGGTGGTGCTTCATCTGACCAGAGCAGCATTCTTTCCTCTGCAGGCATTGTCAGAGGTGAGCAGAACATCACGTGCAGGGAGTTAGTAGGGTGATGGGGTACCTGACAGACTATCAGCTGGATCTCTGCCTCAGCTGCCATGAGAGAGTCCTCTCTATCTAACAGAATCTCAACACTGCCTGCCTCTGTATCACCCCTCAGGCAGGTCTGAGAGGAGAGTGTGATTAGGGAGCTGTCTGACCCCCCCCCTCATGTGCAATGCACATGTAGTGATAGCCACCCTAAATCCTAGTCTGGTGATCCACTCCCCTGTGCATCACTGACTTCACTTGCTTGCTGTCCAAGTTTTCTCATCACCAGTGTCCCTTCCTTTGTCTGTCTGTCTCTAATTCCACTTTTCCCAACACCTCCTCAAAGAGTCAGTACCTCCCCTTCAGTCTTTGTCTCTGTTTTGTGTTTGTGCATGTGCCCCCTGATTCTGATCCACATCCTCATACCATACTTTCCCCAGCTTCCCTTTCTGAAAAAAAAATGGGCACCGGTGTCACAACATAAAATGTATGGCCTCTCGCCACACTCCCATTCTTATAATCCCTGTTTCCCTGGTGAAATCAGTAGATAAGAGTGCAATATTCTCATTGCTTTATGAAATTGTGAGATTATTGAGGCTTTATAAATAAAATCCAGTACTGTACTTAACGTTAATGGTAAAGCACTGAAGTATTTTAGTGTATGAGGTTGAATATGTAGTAACTATAACAAGTGGGAATCTGTTTGCTATATCTTAGTCAATGGCTTGGTACAGTTACAGGAGAAGAGATATTATTTATTTATTTATTTATTTATTTTGCTATTCAACTTTGAATTGAGTTGTATGTTAGTTTGGTGATCTGTACAGGGCAATATATGAGATATCTAGACTCTTGATTATAAATTTTAAATATCAAAATTATTTGTATAACACTTTGATAAATATGATAATTCCACACATATGCTCCTCCAACAGCCTCACCCATCTCAAAAACTCTCCCAAGATGCACTTTCAACTACAAAAATGTTGTTCTGAAACTACCCATGTAAGCTCAACCCAAAGAAAACCAAATTACTACATTTCTTTTCCAAAAGCCTTTACCACAAAAAAATCTAAAATGTCTCTCCCTCAAGGACTCTGTCATCAAAGACATCTCCCATACACAACTACAAGGAGTGACAATAGAGGACAACCTAAAATTTAACCTATATATCCCAAATTACATAGTAAGGACACACCAAAATCTCAACATGGTCTACAAAGCTAAAAAATCCCTTACTAATTCAACAAGAATTACTCTTGCATCAATGTAGCTTCTTTCTGATCCTTTCAAACATGCACACAAAACTAATAGTAAAACTTGAACAATGTTACATCAAAGTTGCAAAATGTGCAGCAAACACCCCTTTTCATAACCATCACTGTACCACTCACAAAACCCTAAACTGGATTGAACTGCCCTACAATCAAAAATGCATATAACTACAATGTGGATTTAAAATTATTAATCTTCCCACAGATAGTCCAACTTTCCATAATACTATCTCTCTTCATATGCTCCCAGCTGAGACCATAGGTCCTCAGACTTGCATCTTCTTGCTTTCCAAATCTACTAAATCAGCTGAACACAGCCTATACTCCCACTGTGTTAGAATCATGGAAATCCTTGCCTGAATCTATTAGATCTACTCTCCACTGTAATACTTTTAGTACTTTTCTAAAAGTCTACACAACCAAATCATGACCCTGCCCTTGTATCCCCAATGATTAGCCGTTACACTTCTTCCATAACCACCATCCTCAGCTAGTATCATACCATTCTGTCACTCTCCTTCACCCTCTCTTTCTCTCTGTCTCTCTCTCTCTCTCTTTCACTTACTCTCACATATTGTCTCTCTCTTTCTCTTTCACTTACTCTCACATATTGTCTCTCTCTCTCTCTCTTTCACTTACTCTCACATATTGTCTCTCTCTCTCTCTCTTTCACTTACTCTCACATATTGTCTCTCTCTCTCTCTTTCTTTCACTTACTCTCACATATTGTCTCTCTCTCTCTCTCTTTCACTTACTCTCACATATTGTCTCTCTCGCTCTTTCACTTATTCTCACATACTTAAGACCCCCACTTGGTAACCTGCTTTTTCTGCTCTGTTCTGTACCAAACTTTACCTTCTTAATATTTTCAGACTAACATGTCCATTTACTATATCTAGCTCAAAATACTACTGAGACAGTCCACTTCACTTTCACAGCTTACTAAATGAGCATGTCTGATCTTCCCATTCTTTTAGTTAGTAGATTTGTATTGTATCTGATGTCATTTAGTATAATTGTCTTGTGCCCAATTTTAACATTACTCAACATATTGCTTCTGATTTTGATTGTACGCCTCATTCTACACTACATTTCAATGTGTTATATAAATCCTTATTTTATGTATTGTGGAGCTTTCCTCCCTTGGCCTCCACTGAAAATGGGTTACTCACCCAGCTGGACCATCCTGGTAAACAGATGTCAATAGACAGGTAAATAAACTGGAAACCTGCCCTTGCACCACTCTCTGGCCACCATGCACTAACTATTGAAACTACCAAAATAATGCTGACTTCAAGCTCTTAACTAACACTGCGATTTTTCAATATGCCAAAGTTTAAAGTGTTGAAAAAAAGATAAATAAATTACTACTGTAGATTGCACAATGCAGCAATACAAGCCACAGATATTTTAAAGAATTTTAAGTTATTTGCACACTGGACTACAAGAAGACTAAGGTAGCAATTCAGAATGATTTGACATCAATGGAAATCCTTAATACAGATATTTTTCTTCCCATGTTAAGTCTTTAAGATTCTTATCCTACCCTACTACTGTTTCCCAACTATTAGAGGCCTCAAACTGGAGAGAGATCTTGCTGGTAGAGCTGCATAATAATGTGGCATCTCTAATTAGTGAATAGCTCTACTCCAGAAATGTCAACGGCTAACAGTTTATAATATTGAAACTATTTGACAGCACAGAATTTCACTTTTTGAGCAAAAAGAGAATGCAGTCAGAGAAGACTGCAGGTACCCATTCACTCCTATGGAATCAGTCTCAGTGCAGGTAAGATAAGGGACGTGTGTGTGTGTGTGTGTGTGTGTGTGTGTGTGTGTGTGTGTGTGTGTGTGTGTGTGTGTGTGTGTGCGTGCGTGCGTGCGTGTGTGTGTGTGTGTGTGTATGTGTGTGTGTGTATATGCGCATAGGTGTTTCTTGTGTTTGTGAAGGTAGAGAGGTGCATCTCCCAATGTGATGCTGTGCTGCTAGGAAAACCAGTACCATCATCAAGTTTTACAGCACTAGTGTTAGCTAGAGTGTGATTTAGAGATATGCTGATCAAGGGTGTAGTTAAGCATACTCGGTGAACACAAATCAGTGCATTCTTTTCTGAGATTCTATCTGAAACTTTAGGAATCAAAGAGCACTTTATTATAATTGTCTAAAATAGTGTCTATGATATAGAGCTATCTAAAAATAACTTCTTAATGGTTATAAGCAGTAACTGTTAAAGCGTGGTGTCCCCTTATAAAGTATATAGGGGCAGCATTTTGTGGATTAACTACATGGTTGGGGGGCAAAAACATGAGGACTGAGTACAAAATATGAATTCCTGGCTACAACATGATGCCAATAAGCCAACAATGAAGTCTTTCTCATTACAGCCATAGCTGTCTCTGAATCACATTTTCTGAGTGATGTGTAAAATGACCTACCCGTGGTAGAGAATTTCCATGAGTGGTGAGGATGTTTCTGAATCCTAGGGTAAGAGTCAGATAAATCAATGACAGGAAGTATTAGGCTATCACTTACAGCAGCAAGATATTGAAGTATGTGCCATAGTCATGGCCACATGGGGAATAATACAGCTTCATCAAAAAACAACAGAGATGTTACCTCTGGTGAATAAACTGAGCATCATTAGAACATTGACAACATATTTGGGGAGATTCAATGAACCCTACATGGTAATTTTTGACCATGTGCATGTCATATTGCAATGCACACAAGGTAGTAGTGAGTCGTAGGTTCAGTAAATGCTGTGTAAAGGTGCCCACCACTGTGCAAACAAGGTAAACACAGTGGCATGCTAATTACAGCATAAGCAGCTGAATTGCATGTTAATCAGCCAATCCAACATGGTGGAGTAATTCAACAAGCTATAAATCAACCACGTAGACTCCATGCTGGTTTTTCCTGTGAATTCTAAAATTTTTGGATTACAGCCATGGAAAGGAGTCTACATGGACAGAATGTTAGGGGCTGCTGGTTTTTAATTCATTTGTATGTGCTACAGGCTAAAGCCAGTGCTGCTGCTGTTGCTGCCAATAGGCTTAGACCAAAAAGGAGAAGAGTTTTTAGGCCCTGTTTAAATTGTCACAACCTTCATGATGTGGAAACTGTAGAGTGCTACAGGGTGGGCAGGGACACACTACAGGAATTCTGCGACCACTGCCATCCTCAACTCAGACCCAGAGCCAACTAAGGGGAACCCATCACAGTTGAGACAAAGGTATGTGTAGCACTTACATTCTTAGCTATAGGTGCCTTCCAGAGACCAACAGGGGATATGTTGGGGGTGTCAAAGACAACAGTATCCAGAATTCTCCACCAGTTTCTGAACACTATACTCCAACATGCCAGTGACCACATATAGTTTCCCCATAGTTCTGAGAAGAAAGACAGAAATATGCAGAAGATCTATGATGTAGCATACTACCCTGAATCACTCGGTGCCATAGATCTCACAAATATAGAAATTAAGGCACCAACTGGGGAATAGGGTAGACTCTACATAAATAGAAATTGCTACCACTCTATCAGCTGCCAAGTTGTGCGTAATGACAAGGGAATCATCTTGAATGTGTGTACTGGCAAAAATGCAGTTACTCGAATATCTGGCATACCTCCCAGCTGTGCCAGGTGTTTGCTAGGGGTAATAACCCTGAGAGTCATTTACTGGGGGATGCTAGCTATGCACTGGAACCATGACTAATGACACCCATCAGAAATGCACACACACCCAAGAAAGAATACCAAAATGAGGCACACACTCAAACCAAAAATATCATAGAGCTTGTGTTTGGGCTGCTGTACGGTTCCAGTGCCTAGATACATCTAGGGGAGCCCTGTAGTACAATCCAAAGACGTGTACAGAAATATTCATAGTATGTGCCATGCTGCACAACATCATCCTGAGGAAGCAGCTTCAGCAGGATCAGCAAGGGGAAGGGGCATACATCCTACTGCCAATGCCAAGGTCACCACAGCCACAAACAGATGAGGAGTTAGAGAGGGAACCACCAGCTGCTGTGGGTATAGGCAAATGTAGGCATGCTCATTAGGCCCTTGCTTTGGCTAAGCACCAACGCATAACACACTCACTCACCACCTAAGGTCCTAAAACCTTCCACCTACACATATACATATAGCAACATTGATGCCAGGCAACTCACACAACCTTCACCTCCCCATGTATTGGCTGTGTAAAGCATGCATTAGACAGAGTCATCCCTAAACTACAACCATGTCAACTACTGCATTTGCAAGGCAAGTCTCAAACCTGGAGTGTATTATGTAATAATATGAATGAGTGGCATATCTTTCTATTCCACTAATTGGTACTGTAAGGAAGTAAAAGGTGGGAGATTATTACAGAAATAATCTTAACATATGACTGTAGAGACTTTTGTGACTTAAATGTGTTCATTATTAAGTAGTAGGTTTCAGGCATCAAAGATTCACACATTCATAGCCCTCAAAAGTAGTGATGGTAACTGCATGGCCTCTGTTTAGCACCATGCATTTATTCTGGGAAATCATTAAAGAGAGACATTAGAAAGTAATGATACATATTGCAGTCTATGACTTCATAACCCTCACAAGATCATTCACAATAGAGTTAGGAAATGTTGATGCTATCAGTTGTGTAACTTTCCAAGGCCAATATAAGTCAAAGGTAAAATTACCACTTTAGCATCACAAATGCTGATATACTAAGCACTGAAAGTCTGCTATGCACCCTGAGCATCAGACACAAGGCTTATGTATCCCTAAATCCAAAAGACAGAAAACAGGGATATGGCACAGTTATCATCATTTAGACAGGGTGATGTGTGTGTGTGTGTGTGTGGGGGGCAAGAGGCCTAGGCTGACACAAAAGGCAATGAGTGCATGTGAGCAAGAAAGAGAATTAGACAGACATGTGGATAAACCAACAAATGGTCAGTGAGGCAAAATGAGTTTTAAGCTGCATGGCAGCACCATGTAACTGTTGTGTGTATGTCTGTAGGGGTCCTCCAGGTGAAATTCATGTGTGTGTCTGCATGAACACAGCCAAGCCCTGTGCTGGTTCTACATTTAGGTATGTTGGACAGGTGTGAGTCCTGCATGGTAGAGGTGGCAGTTAATTGTTGTCATCCTCAACCACAAGAACTTGATCTAGCAGGAATTACACTAGCATGTCCACTCCCATGTCAGATGCACTGCTGCTACCTGAACATGACTGATGTCTGCTGGAAGAGCTCCCTTCACAGAGACACCCAGGACCATGACCCCATGGCCTCCATGTCTGGGTGTGGACAGCACACTCACTGATGGAGCAGTGGAAGTACTGCCACTATGGGAGTGTGATCGGGCATGGCCACATTGGCTAACAACAGATGATGTGGCTGACCTATACCCACGAGGATGCTGTTCTCCTTCCACCAGATGTTCCATCACAGACAATGATGGTTCCATGACAGACTCCCCTCACTCCATCACAGACCCCCCTCATTCCAACGTGTCCTTCACCTGATCCATTGAATCTGCAATATGGTGGAGGCACCAAGTATGCCAGCCTGTGTCATATCTATAACCCTGAGCATTTGTCTGGAGCACCTATGGGAATATGCCTGTACCTCCTTGATGACCCTAAACATATGTTGAGTGGCATGGGAAGAGATGCCTGCACCAGGTGGAGGAGCGACAGCAGGCCTCCACTGAGCACCCCTATCAACCTTCCTGTATGGCACCTTGTCTACACTTTGGCTAAAGCCAGAGTCAATAGACACTGAAGCCACAGTAGTCACACTTACCTGATCAATGGCCTTGCCCTCCAGCTGTCTAATATCTGAGGGCTCACTGGAATTGGTAGGCATAGGCCTACTGGATATGTTCAATGGAATATTGGGGGATGGTTGTATATCAACCTCCGTGTTAGATTCAACCTCTGCACCCCCCCCCCATTTGTACCTGTGTTGGCTCATCATCATCATCATCATCATCATCATCATCAGAGTCTGCTAATACACTGACATCAGGTGGCAGGGGGGGCCACACGTCCACTGTGATGAAAAGCAACCAACACAGGAAAAAATGAATACCTACACTACTATAGTCCAATATATGCTAATAAACTAACAGTGCTACCACTACTACAGACAGCAGAGAAATACACACACAAGAGGTCTGACATCAACAACAAACACTAAAATATTTCTATAAATTGTGCAGCAGTACTGACATGAAAATGTTTGACTTACCATCTGCAGGTGATTCCTCTCTGCAAGCCAGATGATCTTGGAAGAAGTCATGCAACAGGTAAGGGCAACATCATCACATGTACCAGTAACACAGGAGGTAATGTGTTTGACCCTTTATATGTCCAGTAACTATACATTCAACAAGAATGTGTCTGACGACTCCAACCTATGCTAATAACCATAGCAGTCTTCAGTCTCCCCCAAAAAATCATATGACACAAAAGTAAAGTATTAATTTCAATTGTTTTACTATACAACAGTATTCAGCTGTTGAGATACCAAAGCCTACCTCAAAGCTCCTCCTATGACATGCTTGCTGTCTCTGAAACTGTTGTTCTGACATCCTGGACATGCTGCACTGCACTCTCCTGTGAGTTGTTTGGATCCCTCTGGTAACCATCTGGTCACGGTCCATTGCATCTAATCTCCTCTGTGCAGATGTGATCATATCAGTGGCCCTGTGGCATACCTGCTTGTATGTCCTGCTGTGGACACCCATGGCATTCATATCATCAACCATCTGGTGCCAAATTTGCATCCTGCATGCCATATCTCCCCATCTCCTCTACATTAGAAAAGCACCATGTTGTTTAAAGGCATCCACTATCAACTGGCTCTCAGCATCAGTGAAGGGGTCTCCGAGGATTCACATGCCTGGGTGGCATACACCTAGGTGTCCTTAAAGACAACAGAAGGACAATATACATAAGTGTGCACATTATCAAAAATGTTATTAAAGTAAATTGGGTCATTTTCTTAGGAAATCCTTATCTGATTAAGATCTTAGGTGAAGCCCCATCATTTGTTTACAGGTAGGCCAGGAACATTAGATGTTTTGTTGAATTTAAACCTAGACTATATGAGAGAAAGACTAAAGATATGAAGATAATTGTACATTTTGTATATTTATACAGCAAGGTGATACTTTTTATTGCCCTTATTTAAAGAAAATCATTAAGACCAGTGCAGGAGGTGACTGTAACATTACAAAAGTAATTTACTGGACACAGTGCAACAAATGTGATGCATTTTATGTATTAAAGTTCAAGTTTTATGTCTATGGTGTTATGCTCCTTTTTTGTTTTCTTCTAATTTGTGTACTGGAGTGTTCTTTGGTGGTGCTACGGGATTTTGGTACTGTAATGAATTTTATGTAGACAAGACCTTAAATAAACTTAAGCATAGGATTTCATGTCATCTAGCAGAAATCTGTTCTGGATGTAAAAATAACGCACTAGCCAAATACATTCCTCTGCATAAAAGACACACAACTTTTAAGTTTCAGATACTGGATCGCATAGACATGGGTGATCTTGAAGGAGACGTCCTAAATATGCTGGAAAATGAGAACTCAGTTGGCAATTAAAGCTGAACTCTTTCAGGAAGCCTGGACTAATCTACTGTTCACTTAAAAGTATACTGGAACTTAAAAAATTGACACATTGTTTACATGACTAATTTTATTTTATTTTATTCTTCCAGTTAGTGTCTAATAGAAGTGTATATTTTGTTTCTATCATCACACATTTTTTTCTTTCTTCTTCTTCTTCTTTTTTTCCACTTTATTTGAAATATTTAATAACAATACTAGCTAATTATACAATAATATTTTAGACAGTTTTTTAGGGTTCTTGTACACAGACCTGAAGAAGTCTAGAAAGACAAAAGCAATCTTTTTTAACAATAGGTTATGGAAATAGAATATGGATTGCATAATGGATTTTTTGCATGCAAAATGTATATGCATATATTTGATATATTTTTAGATTGACAAATGGACTAAGTTGTATATATTTCCAGCCATGTAATATATTGTCTTGGCTAAAAACACCGGCTTAATAATTTGATTAATAAGAGATACCACATCATTATTAATTTTATTTAAAGTACATAAGGGTTATACTATTATGGCAGCTACTAAGCAGGGTAGGACCAGCTCGAATGTCACACTGATGGGGGAAGGGATGTGAATTTGTTAACATGTATACCAATACACTGTGTGTTACAGCACAATAAACTACCCCTATACCTGATAAAAAGTATATATATATATATATATATATATATATATATATATATATATATATATATAGTTAGAAAGTTTGTGATGAAACTATTATTCTGTTTTTCTTGTTTTACTTGGAACACTTGTCTATATCCTTAATAAAGGATTTTTGACTAGAAACAGACTGTCTACCCTGCTTGGATTACTGTTGCATACTTAGTAATTCTGTATAATATTTCAAATTATATTTTTTTATTATTTTTTATTATTTTGTGACTGAGGATGAGTTTAGGTTTATTACATCTACTACCATTATCTGATCTTATTAATATACAGTGATTAACTAGATATATATGAATTGAAAATCTTCCACAGAGAGATGTTTTATAACTGAAGAATGACCAACAAGCACAGAAAGGTAAGACAGAGCTATATATTTGCCAGCAATGATCATAACAGGTTGCGTGATTACTAAGTGCACCACATCCAGAATAATACATGTACAAATAACAGTTCTATGGTCTGATATCACTGTAGATGCTGTTGCAGTTGGTTGTGTGCAGAATGAGTTCAATTCTTTGCTTCAAAGCTGTTTGTGTGGCAAAGAGGGATAAGCATGCGTTCTGAAGGGGCATTGGAGGGAGAGTTCAAATCCAGATCTCTGCAGACATACCTCATGTGAGCCATCATTTTCTTGTGTGTATGTCATACATAGATTTTCCTCATTTCATCTACTTGCCCCTTTTTTCTTCATTTCGTCCTTTTCTGTCTTTGTTTGTCTCATTTTTTTGGGGGGGCAATATTTGTGCAATTCAGCATGTAGGGCAATCACAGGAATGGAGAAAATAAATGCTGGGTTTGGCTGTGCTTATCTCGTTTGTGACGAATTGCAGCAGTGCACAAACTGGATAACTGGACCACCCAGGAAGCAGCCAGAACCAAGACAGGCAAAAGTAGAAACCATATACATTTAATTAATTTTATTGTGCAAACCTGCTAGACAGCACTGCATGTCAGCTAACAGTGAGACCTTAAGAATAATTAGTAAAATAGGGAATGTCATGTAACTAGTCCTGTGGCAGCAGATGTAAATGTAGGGCTGGGTTCTAGTACAGGGTGTGCAACCTTTTTTTTTACTGTTGTGACATTGCAGTTTATAGCAGTGAACTGAAACAGAGACAACTGTTATTTCAACCTTCTTGTGGCAATATGTGTAAGTGCAGGACTGTCGTACACATGGTCCTTGGTTCTAATGTAGGATATTCCATATACTTTTTATGTTGCTCCACTTCCCTTTATAGTCACTCTCACTTATAACACCTTAGATAGTAGAGATGATATTAATTACATGATTGATGGATGAGACAGTATTATTGTGTCAGTTATTAATTGATTTATCTGTCTATGTATTATAACATTTATAATCAGATGTTTGACTATGGGTATAATGTGTACTATATTCCTTTAAGTATAATCCTGCTATCTGGACTTGCATGGCCTTCACATTTACCTAAGGCACATACACGACTACCTGTACATCTAATAACCTTGCAATTGCAATAACTGAATTGTATTCCTCACTGCTTGACACTGCTGCTCTTTGCTTACCATTGTGCAAATAGTTGCTTGGGAACTCCCAAGCAACACGTTTGTGTGATGGTAAGTGGAACGCAACAGTGGCAAGCAGTGTGCACACTCCAGTAAACACAATAACTGGAATTGGCAAGAAAGCATCCATTGCTCTAAATCCATGGTAGACATGAAGGGCTTTTGTGGGAAAGACATCAGATTTAGGGTACAGGTGTGGTTTGCCCAGGAGTCCTAGATATTCATTGGACTCCTAGTTAAGAATCATAGCCAAAAGCATCTGCAGGGGCACTATTCTGGCTCTCAGTACAAGTCTAAGGCTTGGGATAATTTAGGCCTTGCTGTATCCAGTACCACAGATATCACACACACTGGAGAGCAAGGTGGGTATCATTTCAATGACCTACAGAGGAGGAAGAGGGATACACTTGACTGTTGGCTTGAGGAATTAAGGAATGAGGACATCCCACATCTGTGTAACTAACAACTGCAGAGAGTACATGTAAGACTTAGAAAGTTAAATATAGGCAAGACTGGTCCTTATAATGGTGTTCTGTTCTTTTCTGTTTTTTTCCACAGCTACTGGTGGTTGGGAGTGCAATATCAGAGCCCACAGGCTAGACTGATGAGAATGAGGAAAGCATGTGGTATGTATGCAGCAGAAGAGTAGTGTTACTGTATCATTAAATGTTAACATTAGCTTTTTTGGTATTTTAAAGAACTGTATCAAATTGAGCATGTATATCCTAACTGTAAAAGCAAGTATGCATGCATTAGTCTGTACCACAAACCAATTGTAATAGTCAAATATTAGTCTTTAGTCAGAGGTTGTGGGTTCAAATACCACAATTCACAACTATACAATACTGTTATTTCTTCAATACTATTTTCATTAAATTGAAACCTCTATACCAGTGGCACAAATGGCCTGCTATAAGCTATAATCTGTATAACTGGAACACACATATGTGCGATATACACACATGTCAAGGATTACTTGCTGCAATCTATAGTACAGTATGCATCAGTTACGAGGTGTACACTTAAATGTAAAAGCTAAGATAATAGAGTTAAATAATTGTATTAATGCATTGTATGTCACTTATGAAAGTACTAATCTTATCTCTTTTTTCTCTCACAACAACCATTATCTCTCTTTTTAATTGCATTTTTATTTTATTTTATTTTGTGTATTAAATATTTTTTGTTTATTACTTTATTTTATATATTTTTTTATATTTATTTTATGTTATTGTAAAAATAATTTTTATTTTATTTTTATTTATTTTGTTTTATTTTTTATTTTCTTGTTTTATTTTTTTGTGTGGTCAAACTGTGTCCATCTCCCCCATGTGTACCACATCACTAAATACTCCACAGTACAGCAGAGTAGGCCAGCCCCACTGGATCCGTCTGCCCCCCTCCACTGGCTCCAGCACCGAAATCCAGCATGTCTGTAAACCAACCTGGCAGCACTGTCTCTGTTGCCCCTCCACCATCTGCACCCTCAAGTAGTCCTGCCCTGGAGGCTAGTCCACTGGTACCCTCTCGGAGCAGCTGCAGAGGAGGTGATTTCATCACCCACAGCACATTGTCAGGGATGGTGCATATGGCTGTGTGCTGCACTGTTGCTGCATGCCTACATTGGCTGGAGAGGCTGCTCTCCCTCATTTTGCATAGTACTAGGAGGAGAAGAAGACGTCAAGCACTGCAGCCACCAGCAGAGAGAGGTGTTAGTGATGACAATCAAGTGGGTGAGGAGTTAGTTCTCACTGTCTTCCAGCTTGATGACTGTAGGTTCTGGATGTCTCCAGCCTCAGTCCAATCATGGTGTCCTCCAATCATTTGTGTCAATCACCATTTCTGTCTCTTGCCTTGTTTGTCTTGTCTGTCTGCAATTGCTTCCTCCTCTACCCAACTTACCTGATCCTGACAAGCCTACATCCCTTCCCCAACTTTTCTCTCTCTCTCAAATAAAAAATAAATGGGCATTGGTCTCACCCAAAAAAAAAAAAATCATCCCATACATAGCTCTCCATTTCACACACATGTCTACTTGACACAGTTGATTTGGTCTAATTGGCTATATACACAGCTCTCCATTTCGCACACATGTTTTCTTGACACACATGATTTGCTCCAATTGGTTATACAACATGATTGTGCTGTGGTCACCCCTCTCTCTCAAGGTGACAGTCCAAATTCAGTTAATATTTTGCACATATGTTCAGTTCACATTGTTAAAGAAATGGATAGCTATGGGTCTTTTCTACCTCCCTCCTGCACATTCCTGTGCTGCTTTCCCTTTGTTCTTCCCCTTGCTTTCTCCTCATTTAACCACTTTCCTATATACCCCATTTCACCACATTAATCTGATCAAAAAAAGAATCACACACAACACACAAAAGTTACTGGATAAGCAATGAATCCCTTCAGTTTTGGGGCTCCATGTTTGTGTGGAGTTGTACATCACTCAACAATGTGCACCAATGGTGAGCAGCAGCAAACAGCTGCAGTTACCTCTGTGCAATGCTGCTTAACATGGCTGCTCTGTGCCAACTCTCAGCAAAACATGTACTATAAACAGTTCATGTCATTGCAGTATCACTCTGTAATTAAACATATTTAGAAGTATCTCTCTCAAATAAAAATAAATGGGCACCTGTCCCACCAAAAAAAAAAAATTGCCCCATACATACCTCTCCATTTCACACACGTCTTTTTGACACAGTTGATTTGGTCCAATTGGCTATATACATAGCTCTCCATTTCACATACATTTTTTCTTGATACACATGATTTGCTCCAATTGGTTATACAACATGATTGTGCTCTGGTCACCCCTCTCTCTCAAGGTGACAGTCCAAATTCAGTTAATATTTTGCACATATGTTCAGATCTCATTGTTAAAGAAATGGATAGCTATGAGTCTTTCCTACCTCCCTCCTGCACATTCCTATGCTGCTTTCCCTTTGTCCTTTCCCTTGCTTTCTCCTCATTTCATCACTTTCCTATCTACCCCATTTCACCACTTTAATCTGGTCAGAAATAGAATCACACACAACACACAAAAGTTACTGGAAAAGCAATGAATCCTTTCAGTTTTTGGGCTCCATGTTTGTGTGGAGTTGTACATCACTCAACAATGTGCACCAATGGTGATCAGCAGCAAACAGCTGGAGTTACCTCTACGTAATGCCGCTTAACACTGCTGCTCTGTGCCAACTCTCAGCAAAACATGTACTATAAACAGTTCATGTCATTGCAGTATCACTCTGTAATTAAACACATTTAAAAGTATTAGATACACCTGGATTTAAACCCAGTAGCATCTGGCCCCAAAAATGAAGTTATCAATGCATTAACGCACACTGCCACAGAGTCAGTTAAGCAGGAAATATGATTCATAGACACAATACTAACTTCCAGACTTTAGCAATGCTGCTTGCATTTGTGCACTGCTTAGCTACATGCAAATATGTGTATCCCGCATGCATATACACTTTGTTAACCATTGCGCAAATCCACTGCCCTCTGCACTATGGAAAACTAAATATTATTATGTATAACTAGTGTTTACTGTCCTTTTTTTGTGTATGACATGACATTATATGTGGAAACAAAACAAACTGAAGTCACTATATCAGACTATGTCATATATTTACAATACAGCCATGTGTTGCCCCCCAAGCACTGCAACCCTGCTGTCTCAGTACTTTTTCTGCATATACATCAACCACGCTACAAAATGCAATGTAAAAAACTGTGTGATATGCAACACACATCAATCTGGTAACATGCAGAACTACAAATATTGACCCATATGCCTAAAAAGCCTTATCTGCAAGGCTAGGGAAGGAATCAGCATGGACCATATCCACTGGGACATAGGTGATCTTCAACACATTTGACCCAACCCATTTTGTTTTTGTCAAGAGTAGACTTTCCTTATTGAGCCTTTTGGACTTCTTTGATACTGATTCCAAAGACCTTGATGAGGGATAACAGAACATATCACCTATGTTGAGTTATCCAAGCCCTTTGACACTATCCCCCATTCATGCATCATAGTGAAGATCACCCATGTGGGAATTAAGCCATATAGTAGTAAATAGATAACCAACAGTCTCACTGACAGAACACACACTGTCAAAGTTGGAGACTGCACACAACACACACAAGTAGCAGAAAAAGCAATGAATCCCTTCACTATTTAGGCTCCATGTTTGTGTGGCGGTGCATATCATGCAGTGACACTGAGCAGTGTCAAAGCAACACTGTGCTATGTGAACACACAGCAGCACGTCTTGTATAAACAATTCATCCCTTTGCATTATCACTCTGTAATAAAAAGCATTTTAAGGTATTAGATAAACTTGTATTGACACCCAGTACCATCTGGGCCAAAAAAGGAATGTATCAATGCATTGACATATGCTTCCAGAGACTGTTAAGCATCAGGTGTATTTCATAGACACAATACTAACTGTCATGCTTTAGTAATTCAGCTTGTGTTTGTGCACTGGTTACCTGCACGAAAACATGTGTATCCCACATGTGTATGTACTTTGCTAACCATTGCGCTAACCTGCTGCACGCTAGCTATGGAAATGTTTACATTCTGCTGTATTAGTGCTGTTTAATGTCCATTTCCTGTGAATGACATGAAATTACATATGGAAACATTACAAACTGAGGGCTCTATCTAACAGTATGTCTCATATGTGCAATAAATCCATGTGTTTGCACCCCCAAAGCACTGCAACCCTGGTGTCTCAGTACATTTTCCACACATATATCAACCACACTACAAAATGTAATATCAAATAATTTTGTGTGCTTTGCAATCCACATTAATCTGGTAACAGGCAGAACTACAACTATTGACCCATATGCCTAAAATATTTATCTGCAGGGCTAGTGCAGGAATCACAATGGACCATATCCACAGGGACATAGGTGACTTTAAACATACTTGATACTACACATTTTGTTTTTTTTTCAAGGGTAGATATTGCCTATTGACCGTTGTGGGCTTCTTGGATACTGACCCCAAAGAACTGGATGACAGATAACAGGACATAACACTTATGTTGAGTTAATTCAAGGTCATTGACACTACCCACCATTCATGTCACAGTGAAGATCTCTCATCTGGGAATTAGGTCATACAGTACAAGATGGATAGCCAACTGGCTCAATAACAGAACACACACTGTCAAAGTTGGGAACTGCACCTCCATCACTAGCTCAGTCATCAGTGGAATACCACAAGGGTTTGTGCTGGGCCCTCAACTGTTTGGAAAATACTACCCTGAAGCACAGGGAACAGTAGATGACCTGTGGTTTACCAAGACTGCAGATGACTGTTAACTGGATGCACTCATATAAAGTCCCTCAATGATGGTAATATATTAAAGAAGGGGCTAACACACACAAATGATTGGTGCCAAACTGACGGAATGAACCATAAAGCATACAATGTCTCACTGGCCAAGGAAATACCCCTACTAATTATGATATACATAGCACCCCTCTAAGCTCAAAACAGTGTTGTGAGACTGGGGAATACATGTTAGCAATAGCAATCCATACTTTCATTACTATGTGTCCATACATTCTGCATTGCACACAGCATATATATGGACATCACATCCAAGACCAGGGTAGCCGTACTTCTGCTGTACTCTACCATTATCAGATCTAACTGAGTATAATGCTCCCTTCTGTCTGTACTCACAAGACACCTGCAGCAATTGGAAAAAACACAGGTCTATGCTGGGGAGTATCCAGGGCCTCCAAACATGACATACATGGAAAGACTGAAAGAGCTGTCACTGTACTCAGTATCATGCAGGCTGCTGAGAGGTGACCTATGCCTGACATACACAGTTGTCTCTGACCCTACCCTACTGGAAATGCTAGACATCTGCAAATCAAGTGGGACATGAATAACTTGCCCCAGGGTTTTCAACCTAGCCTGTGACATAAACAGAACATGCTAGGGAGACATATATATCCCCCAGAAATTCACACTCCTTTGTAAAAGCTCCCACTACATGTGAAGAAGTGTTCATCAATGAACCTGTTCAAGTGCAACCTTGACTACTGTTTGGGTGATTATAAAGTCACCTCTGGGTTGGCACCTATATCCCTCATGGACAGGATCAGTTGCTGTTGCTCACTAAATCACTCTGCTAACAACAATCATCTAACTATGCTCAATACTATGCTGAATAAGGGTACTTATGGTTTCACATGGCTAGGCCTCTAAACACCCGGGGGCCAAAATGCTAGTAGACTCCTATGAACCTATGAAGCTATCTTTTCTCACACATGACCTGCTGATGTCATCTGCTATAAGTTCACCTTCACTGTTTTAGACTTGTTTCATGGCACTTGCATAAAGTATGTGCTCTGAAGTCTGTGTACTTGGAGAGATCAGGGTTCTGTTTTCACTGCAGTCAACTGGGCATGTGTGAGTGTCTAGACAGAAAAACAGAAGTGTGTATCCCACAGTTACTGTTCCAATACTGTGGATTGACAGTATTTTGATACTTGCAGATGCTTATACATCCATTTCATGCAGCCCTCCCAACATCTTGTCTCCAGCATGGCTTGCTGATGTAATCTACCCTACGTTCACCTGCACTCTTGTAAAGATCAGACCTGTGCCATGGCACTTGTAAATGTACTGCACTCTGTAGTCTGTATACATAGATAAGTAGGGGTTCTATTGTCACTGCAGTCAACTGGTTGTGTGTGCATGTGAGCTGTTGCTTGACATTACAAAAAGCATTTTACACCAGCATGTGGGACACTGTTATATTCCCCTCAATAGACACTGCTGATGTCATCAGCTGTAAATAGTTGTCTTTGACACTCCAAGTCAGACTTGAGCTGTGGCACTTGTGTAAAGTACTGGATTCTGTAGTCTGTGTACTTGGGTAGGAGCTCTATCCTCACTGTAGTCAAGTGTGTGTGTGTGTGTGTGTGTGTGTGTGTGTGTGTGTGTGTGTGAGTGTTTGAGTGCAAGCTGTTGCTTGACATTACAGAGCATTATGTGGGACACTGTTATATTCTCCTCAATAGACACTGCTAATATCATCATTATAAAGTGTTGTCTTTGACAGACTTGAGTGTCTTGCAGTCAATAAATGCTTGATTACTGTTGTACTTGTGTAATCTGGTACTGTGTAGTTAGTCTCATTCTCATTGTGCATGTGTGTGTGTGTGTGTGTGTGTGTGTGTGTGTGTGCAGACACTGCTGATGTCATCAGTTGTATCAGATTTTTAAATATGCTGTACTCCCACCAGGGCAAGGTTGGAGACTGGCCTGGCAGCCTGGTAGATGTCACCTCATTCTATACAATAAAGGTTAGAGTGATATGGCCTTTATTCTATTCACATACACCATGGCATGGTTTGTAGGCCCTGTGATATCTTGCTGAGAAAACCCTGTAGAGTCTCTCCATCTGCTGCATGCATCTGGTGAGGTACATGCAAAAGAGAGCATTATACTCTATTAGTGTTCTGATAAGGTTTGACTACAGTGCTGTCATACAATTCTAAGATCTCAATATGATGGAGTTTCTTATGATGTGCACAACATAGGCTTTTAATACCAGTGCGGACACTTGGTGGTCGAAGCTCAGATTCCTATATACATGCATTTCCTGTGTTTGCATCACTGTGTTTCTGCATAGCAGGACTGTTGTCAATGCTGTTCTTAACATGGAATTCCACTTTTCAGATGGACAACATAGCAAACACACATTTCTGCATTTACTTGTAGATTGTGTGTCTTTGCCACCATTCAGTTGTCTGTGTCTGCTGTTCCTGAACTTTGTTATCATCATTGGGGAATCAATGATTGCACCCAATATGCGAGAATCAGCAAACTTGGTAAGCCAAAGGTCATATACCTTAGCCAGAACTGTAAGAAATAGAGTCCAAACAGTGAAGGGCCAAGCACAGATCCCTCGGGTTTACCAGTGGTAACAGCATTACTGGTAGAGGTTGATTCACCAACTTTCACAGTATGTGTTTTGTTGGTGACCCAATTGATTACCCATTAACTGATGTAAGGGTTAATATCCAGCTGGAAGTGTTTTTCAATGATACCTGCATGGGGGATTGTGTCAAACCCCTATGCCAAATCACGATAGGTAGTATGCACTGTCTTACCTTCATCTAGGCCTATTGCATGGAATCAATGGGCTGTGACAACATCACAGATCACCTATGGCATGACTCAGCAAATACACTTTCCTGATATGGTTGAATACACACTTCAACATACCCTCCATATGGGTTATATTCCCATATACTGTAGGAGTGTACATCAACATGCATCCACATGATTTGGGGGAACAGCACCTGATGCATACAGGTATAGAGACATCCTGACACTCCTTGATTGTGAGGTAGACCAAAATGTCATCAAGGACCTCTTCTACATGTACACTAGTAATATCCCAGCTGTGTGCAACAAACCTGTGTGAGTAGTTAATGCTACATCATGTCTGTTACATTTGATAGATGTCCTCAAAGTGGTTATCGAGGGCATGCATGAGGACAACAGTATCATCTTGTAGACCTTGGCCAGGTCAAGGCATTTGACACAAATCCACACTGATATATTCAATCAATATTGTCAAATGTGGCCATAAACAACTATAACACCAAATGGGGTGTATCACATATGTGGCATCTCACTGTATTGAAATGAGTGACATGACATATATCTCAGTTCCAGCGATCAGGTCCATACATCAGGGCTGGTTGCTAGGCCCTTTCCTGCCCATTAGTTAAGTGTAGGACAGCACAAATGACATACACATGCTGTGTACAAACAGCTGCCCGAAGGACTACAGATTGTGGGCAATCATTGACTCCAACTGTGATATTAGTATAATAGTATCAACACATGCCAAAAACTGCTGCCACAGCCATGAAAACACCTGCACTGACAAGAAACATTAGGGGATTTGTTTATTCAGGAAACAAACACACCACCCAGGTATAATGTGGACATCACGACCTATAATCAGACCAATAGGCATGTGACCCATTTCTTTAAGTAGATGGTAAGTGGTACATCCACCGTAATGTTGTCACAGTCCTGACTACTTCCTTGAATGAAACACAAGTACTGGGTAAGTGAAGGACATGAATATCAGAGACCATAATACCTTCATGGTTCCTAGTCTTCATCAAACCAATAGTGTACAATGCGCCCTTCTTCATGTACCTCCCTACACATCTGTGTAACTGAGGTGTGTCACCTTTGTCACAGTGTGTTATTACACATCTTTTTGACCATATATTCTTTCTGTGGAATATACATGACTGCCTGATGGTGCAAAACACCAATCAATTTGTTACACCAGATACATGTGTGTTACCTGTTCTGCATATGTACACACTACATACATAGGTGTTTGACAGCATAAATGGTATGTATATCATTCATGACAGTGTGGACTGTGCCATATATATATATATATATATATATATATATATATATATATATATATATATATATATATATATATATATATATATATATTCCAGCTGTGTACAACAGACCTGTGTGAGTTGCTAATGCTGCATGTAGCCTGTATTGCCCATACTGTCATATACAGGTATAGCAGTGTCCCTCTTAACACCTCCAACAGATGTTACAGTGCCAGGGCAGTGTGCGTGGTTGTGGGTGTATCATAACAGTTGTTCAAGTGTGTGTGTGTGTGTGTGTGTGTGTGTGTGTGTGTGTGTGTGTGTGTGTGTGTGTGTGTGTGTGTGTGTGCAGACTTATCTCTTATCTTTCTACAGCACATATGTTATGTCAGAGGAATGGGATTACTGGTGGTATTATTCTGATATTTCCATGGTTGTGCTTGGTTTTTGTAATGTTTTCCATGAACCTTTACCTGTGGCCTCTTTGCTGGAGACATCTTTTCAGAGTCCACTCATAATCAGGTATATCAGTTTGCACAGCTTCACAATATGCACCCTACCCCATTGTATGTCATATCCCTGATAGATGTCCTCTGCATTATTCATCTAAGTCTGCTTGTCTCACACACAAACATCCTCCCCACTGTTATGTCACCTTGTGTGACAGTCACATAAAACACATTTTCACATTACGATCTCTACTATACCAAAAGATATGTGACTGGTGCTGCTGCTACAA
Source organism: Protopterus annectens (assembly GCF_019279795.1). Lineage (NCBI taxonomy): Eukaryota > Metazoa > Chordata > Ceratodontiformes > Protopteridae > Protopterus > Protopterus annectens. Next base: position 1,499,299,569 of record NC_056737.1, on the reverse strand, counting down.
CCATCTTCCATTAGCATGCCCTCCTCTGCTGTACATGAGGGAGTTTCACCTGTACTTCTTCTCTGTGTTCATTCTTACAATTCATCTGCATGTCCTTATTCAATGCACACACTTTTTCTGGGTGATCATTTTACATGGCCGTCACATGTCCTGTTATAGATCATTAAAACAGCTTCAGTACAGAATGCCAGGAATAAGATATCACATTACTCTGCATTGTTGGTACACTGCCCTGTTCCGTGTTTGGACCATATATTTCACATTCATACCTCTCAACTGTCGATATATCCCCAGTATGTCCAGATGTTTTCCTTATAAATTTGTGGCTTCCTGCCACATACCTGGGATGATCTCTGGACTGATGTGAGTCAATATTACATACATTTGAGTGCGTACCTCTCAGCTGTTCTGATTTGTGCAGAATGTCCAGTTTTTGTCTCATATTTGTGATTTTTTTTCCTCATAAAATTTTTGTTTTCTGGCAAATCATTAGCATGTCATTGTGAAGTGATGCAAGAAAATGATAACAGACATTTGAGTTTCAAACATCATGCCCTTTAGAGAGTTCATCCTACTGTACAACCTATTATTCTATCAGCTTCCTAAGTTTGGTAGAGCAATATTAAAAATCCTTGCCTATTTCTGGGTCTTTATCCCACCATTATTTATGGCTTTGTCCAGATTCCTTGCTGTTAAAAGGTTGAAAGGTTTGTTTGAGTTTCATTCTACCACATTTCTATGTGACATCTATGGCAAATATGTTCCTATTTATTGTTATATCTTCCCGCATTATGATGGTCCTTCTGCAGATTTGTTGCACTAACAGATTGACAGCTATCTGTGAAGCCCAAGTGATAATTGTGGCATTTCACACAAATCTACAGACCATAGGTGCTCTGCTTTAGATAGAATTGTATCCACATTCACGTACACAGTTTCCTGGACATCAACACTTTTGTCAGCCACAAAACCTAGCTTAGACACGCCATGTGGCATTAATATGCATTGTGCGCTACCATGCAAACATGTAAACTCTGTGTAGGTTTCGCATGGAGTCTGCACAGAGTTTATTAAATCCCAAGGACTGATTTTTTTTCCCCAAAAAAGTAAAACATGAAAAACAGTAATGACAACATGTACCCTTGGAGGAATTACTCACTGTGAACAAATGAATGGTAAAGAAGATACAACTTTCTCTGTATTTAAGCAGAGATTTTGTATAATGAGTGAATAGTATTTATTTTCCATACTCCCACAGAATCTGCAACTGAATACTGTGAATTGACATAACATAAACAAGGATAATGCGTATCATATAAGCATGTCTATTAGTTACCTGTACTTCCACAGGGGCTCCAACTGAATGTTGTGAATTGAAATAACAGAAACAAGGGCAATGTGTATAATATATGCTTGTGTATTAGTTCCCTATAGTTCCACAGGACCTCAGACTGAATGTTGTGAATTGATATAATAGAAACAAGGGCAATGTGTATCATATATGCATGCACAGTCCTCTTTACCACATCTCTGCCTCCTTCCCTTACCCCTCCTTCCAGATACTTTCAGTCCTCATTTAACCAACTCCCCCCTTCCATCACCTAATTCACTACAGACAGGCTCTTCTATTTTCCACTCCTTTCTGTCATCCCTCTCTTTTAATACAATTACCACTTCTTTATACTATTTTTACTACTCCCTCTAAGGATAACTGTGACTATCAATAACATGCAATGTTTTGCTGTATCCCTTTTTAACCTTCAGCTTTACAATAAACAGCTTATGTCAAATTTGTCTACAAAGCCTCTGGTTTTGTTTCTCATCAGTAGAGCCTACTGTTTTGTTGCCTTGTCTACATTTATATATTTGCCATACACTATGTCTTCTATATGTTTTTCATTTCTTAGTAGTACTTGAAAAAGTATTTTTCATCTTTTTATCAAGTTTACGGAACTTGGATTTAAAGTTTTCTGAAAATACCAATGTATTGCCTATGCTTTTAAACTTCCTTATATACAAATAGTTGTTTACATCTCATTTTTTCTCCCTACATACAAGCTGTTGTCCTATTTGCCTTTTTCCATATTTCTCACACTGTTTTTTGTTGATTTTTCATTTTTATACTAAATGTCATTATTTGCCTTGTTATATCCATCTATCCATTCTCAACCCCTTTCCCATTTTGCATATCTTCTTTCAGCTGTTCCCATTAGGGGGTCACCACAGTGGATCATCTGTTTCCATTTCTTCCTGTCCTCTTCATCTTGCTTTGTCACACCAACCACCTGCATGTCCTCTCTCACCACATTCATAAACCTTATCTTAGGCCTTCCTCTTTTCCTCTTGCCTGGCAGCTCCATTCTTAGCATCGTTCTCCCAATATACCCAGCATCCCTCCTCAGCACATGTCCAAACCAATGCAATTTCACCTCTCTGGCTTTGTTTCCAAACCATCCAACCTGAGATGACCCTTTAATATACTGATTCTTAATCCTGTCCATCCTTATCACACCCAATGCAAATCTTAACATCTTTAACTTTGCCATGTTATATCCATCCATCCATTCTCAACCCCTTTCCCATTTTGCACATCTTCTTCTTTTGGCTATTCCCATTAGGGGGTCACCACAGTGGATCATCTGTTTCCATTTCTTCCTGTCCTCTTCATCTTGCTCTGTCACACCAACCACCTGCATGTCCTCTCTCACCACATCCATAAACCTTATCTTAGGCCTTCCTCTTTTCCTCTTGCCTGGCAGCTCCATTCTTAGCATCCTTCTCCCAATATACCCAGCATCCCTCCTCAGCACATGTCCAACCAATGCAATTTCACCTCTCTGGCTTTGTCTCCAAACCATCCAACCTGAGATGACCCTTTAATATACTGATTCCTAATCCTGTCCATCCTTATCACACCCATTGCAAATCTTAACATCTTTAACTTTGCCATCTCCATCTCTGACTCCTGTCTTTTCGTCAATGCCACAGTCTGCAACCCATATAACATAGCTGGTCTCAATACTCTCTTGTAGACCTTTCCTTTCACTCTTACTGGTACCAATCAGTCAGAAATCATTCCTGAAACTCTTCTCCACCCTGCCTGCACTCTCTTCCACACTCACCATTACTCTGAACTGTTGATTCCCAAGTATTTAAACTCATCCACCTTTGCCAACTCTACTCCATACGTCTTCACCATTCCTTTATCCTCTAATTCACACAGATATATGCTGTCTTAGTCCTGCTGTTTTTCATTTCTTTCCTCTCTAGAGCATATCTTTGCCTCTCGAGGGTCTGATCAACCTGTTCCCTACTCTCACTACAGATCACAATGTCATCCAAAAACATCATAGTCAACAGGGACTCCTGTTTGATCTCATGTGTGAACCTGTCCATCACCACTGAAAATAAGAAAGGGCTCAGAGCCTCAACCTTGAATGAATCTGTCAGTCCTACCTCAAACCTCACCACTGTCACACTACCTTCATACATATCTTGTACCACTCTTACATACTTCTCTGCCACTTCTGACTTCCTTATACAGTACCAGAAATCCTCTCTAGGCACCTTGTCATATGCTTTCTCTATGTCCACAAAGACACAATGCAATTCCTTCTGACCCTCTCTAAACCTTTCCATCAACACCCTCAGAGGAAACATTGCATCGGTAGTGCTCTTTCCCAGCATGAAACCATACTGCTGATCACTAATTATCACCTCCCTTCTTAACCTACCTTCTACTAATCTTTCCCATAACTTCATGCTGTAGCTGATCAATTTTATTCTTTTGAAGTTACTACACCACTGCACATCAGCCTAATTCTTATTGGTATCAAAACACTTCTCCACTCCTCAGTCATCCTCTCGCTTTCCAAGATTTCATTAAACAATCTGGTTAAAAACTTCCCTGCCATCTCTCCTAAACGCCTCCATGCTTCCACAGGTATGTCATCTGGACCAGCAGCCTTTTCATTCTTCATCCTCTTCATAGCAGTATTTACTTCCTCCTTGCTAATCTGTTGTACTTCCTGATTCACTATTCCCACATCATCCAATCTTCTCTCTCTCTCATTCTCGTCATCCATTAGCCCCTCAAAGTACTCTTTCCATCTGCTCAACACACTCTCCTCACATGTGAGTACATTTCTCTCATTATCCTTTATCACCCTTACCTGCTGCACATTTTTCCCAGCTCGGCCCCACTGTCTAGTCAACCATTACAGGTCCTTTTCTCCCTCCTTAGAGTCCACTCTTTCATATAACTCTTCTTATGCCTTATATTTAGCCTTTGCCACCTCTCTCATCACCATATACCTCATCTCCTTATACTCCTGTTTACTTTTCTCATCTCTCTGACAATCCCACATCTTCTTCACCAACCTCTTTCTCTGTTTACTCTCCTGTACCTCCTTGTTCCACCATCAGGTCTCCTTGTCCTCCTTCCTCTGTCCAGATGTTACACCAAGCACCTTTCTAGCTGTCTCCCTTACCAGCTCTGCTGTATTACCCAGCTCTTGGTAACTCTTCAGTGCCACCCAGTGCCTGCCTTAACTCTTCCCTGAACTCCACCTCTCAATCATCCTTTTTTAACTTCCACCATTTGATCCTTGGCACTGCTCTTACTTTCATCCTCCACCTCTTGATCACCAATGTCATCCTAAAGACCACCATCCTATGCTGCCTAACTATGCTTTCCTTTGTCACCACTTTAAAGTCTCCAATATCCTCCAGACTGGCCCTACTGCATAGGATACAATCCACCTGCGTGCATCTTCCTCCACTCTTGTATGTCACCCTATGCTCCTCCTTTTTCTTAAAATACATATTTACCACAGACATGTCCATCCTTTTCACAAAATCCACTAACATCTGACCTTCTGCGTTACTCTCCTTAACACCATACCTACCCATCATTTCCTCATCCCCTCTGTTCTCTTCAACAACATGTCTATTGAAATCCACTCCAATCACCACATTCTCACCCTTGGGTACAATCACCACCACTTCATCCAACTCACTCCAAAATTTTTCTTTCTCACCCATGGCACACCCAACTTGCGGATCATATGCACTAACAACATTCATCATCACACCATCAATTTCCAGCTTCATAAACATCATACTGTCAGACACTCTTTTCACCTACAAAACACTCTTGGCATACTATTCCTTCAGGATAACCTCTACCCCATTTCACCTCCCATCCACACCATGGCAGAACAATTTGACCCACCTCTGCTACGCCAAACCTTACTCTCCTTCCATCTGTTCTCTTGCACACACAATATATCAACCTTCATTCTCTCCATCATATTAGCTAGCTCTCTCTTTATACCAGTCATATTCCCAACATTCAAAGTTCCTATCCTCACTATCATACTCCTAACCTTCTGCCTTGCTTCCTGCCTTCAGGCATGCCTTTCTCCTCAACTTCTCCTCCTCCTTCGACCAAGAGTAGCCTAATTTCCACCAACACCTAACAGTACTGGTGGCAGTCATTGTTAAGCTGGGCCTCAACTGATCTGGTATGGAAATCTGTATTGTTGTCCACATATGTCATTTGGCAAAAGTTTTATATTGGATGCCCATCCTGATGTAATCCTCTCTATTTACCTGGGCTTGGGATTGGTACGAAGAAATCCACTGGCTTGTGTAGCACCACTGCCTGGGTTCCCATTTTGCACACAATTTACTATATTTTTTTCTCTTATTGTGGAACTTTTCAACTTTTCTCTCTGGGCCTCCATTGAAAATGGGCTTATAAACCAGTCAGACTTTCATGTTTACCAAGTGTCAAATAAATAAAAATAAATAAATAACATTACTTTCCCATAAGCCAACAGGACCTCCAGCTGAATGTTGTGAATTGATATAACATAAATGCATATCATACATGCATGTGTATTAGTTTCTCATAACCCAACAAGACCTCCACCTGAAAGTTGTGAAATGATATAACATAAACACGGGCAATGTGTATCATGTATGCATGTGTATTAGATACCCAAACTCTCACAGGACCTCCAACTGAATGTTGTGAATTGGTATAACATAAACAAGGGCAATGCTTGCATATTCATATGCATTATGGGAATGTTTTATAAGCATAACTTTATGTAGGATTACTGATGGGCTATAATAGCTAATCAAAGTTCCGAGAACATAGTTGATAAAAAATCACTTTCAGCTAACCAGACTTTACCTACATTTTTAAGACCTTTCAACCAAACAACGACTAGACATAAGAATGGTTAAATCATTTACTCAGTTTAAATATATGCTCGATAATTTCACTGGCAAGGATTGAGTTCTAAGAATTATGTAGTAACTCATAATAACCTTGTGTCCATAATAGTACAAAACTGTTTTTGTTGTGAACTGCTGTCTACCATGTAACTGTATAATCATGTTGTCAGACATCTTTTCCAAGATGGTAAAGCAGCGATTGACAGTCGTAGCAAAGACTTATGACCTTCTCACATGCATACATACATAACATAAATACATACATACAGAAAGCTTATGTGCCTTGGAAATGTTCCTTGACCTGAACAGAATTTACATTGTTCCTACTTTATCCCATTCTCAACTATTAGTCAATCATATCTTCAACACTCTGGCACTGGATTTTTTGGGTGTGATTGTCCCATAACCAGGACCCTTTTGCTACCTTTCTGAAAAAATGCAGATAGCCACTCCAGTGTGCCCATGTTGTGACTCCCCTATCCTTTCTATACAATATCTCTAGAAGGATCTCATTTAAATTTGCATTTTTATGATTATGGTGGCATATGCCTGCCACATACTGGAGCTAACTGCACCCATAAGAAACTTCAGACAATGGTGGATTATTTTACTCAAAAGGATGAACAGCGTAATCAGCTACACAAAGGGTAAGAAGAAGAACAGACCATTCTAGCACTGTTAATGAATGAGTATTCTTGTTTTATGTTTTTAAGGAACAAGTGGTACAACTTAGAACTTAAACAGGTAAAATTCATAGGTGTTTACTAGGCTAATGACCACAGGGGTCTTTTTAAGCCTAGCCATGCATCCCAAATCTCTGATAAGTTCTGATACCCTTGATAAGTGTAAGCATGGTCCTGGGAGATGAACTATTTACAGATTACATATGTCCATTAGAGACATATGTGCCAAACCAGGGATAAATTTCCAGTTTCCCATCCAATTGTCCAAGTTGCACTTGAATTGGGTTAGGGAGGAATTCTGCTTCACATCATGCAGCAGCTTTAACTCCATCTCACTGTCTTATGTTATAAGGTTTCCCCTTACTGTCATCATAAGACAAGTGTTCAAGTGCAATTGTCTGTGCATCCCAAATCTCTGACAAGTTGTGATACCTTTAATAAGTGTAAGAATGGGCCTGTGAGATGAATCATTTATAGGTTACCTGTTTCCATTAGAGACATAGTTACCAAACCAGGGATGAATTTCCAATTTCCCATCCAATTTTCCAAGCTGCACATGAATTGGGTTAGGGTGGAATTTTAGAATAAAAATTATTTATTCTAAAGTTTGTATGCCAGCCAAGTGTTTTTTCTGTTTAAGTCTGGAGCATTGTTTTTATGGAACCTTCTGCCTATCATCTTTCTACATGCATTATAAAAACATCAGATATATTTAAAAAAAATATGAATCACACACTGTCACCACTGCTGGTTTTTAAATGTAGTTTATGCACACCTTGGTAATAATGGTCAGGATTCTGCAAGCCTGCCAATGTACCTTGGTGCAAGCTGTAAGGCTGGAAGATCAGCAATTGCCCATGGGCAACAGTGATACACCAACATTCATTTATCTGGGATGGCTTTTTAAATGAAAGATGAGACAGTAACATTTGAAAGACTTTTTTACTTTGTTTTATTTTTGTTTTTTTAATTTAAGTTCTCATATTTTTGAAACACTTCTTTCTTGTTCCTCTACTTTGGATCTTAGGGTGTGTTAGTATGGGTTGCAGTCATAGCCAGTGTTAGGCACCAGCGGAACCCACAGCCACTGGGAGCCCCCGATTATCTCCTTGTGAATGAGGGCCCCATGCAGTAGTCATGGGTTTCTCCTTCTCTGTTCATTTGTTCTTTGGCACCTCATGGATATCTGCATGGCTGTGTGATGTCACCACACAATCACAATTTTTTTTTTAACTTGTCTGTAAGCTGCCCTCAATCAGGTCCACTTCATTGTAGCAAGGGACCTGACTGGCTGCAGCAGACAAGGAAGTAAGTTTTTTTTTTTTTTGTTAGAGTGAAGTCTACAGATTTTGCTCTCTCCCATTTGTATTCTGTTGTAGAAATTATTAGCTATGTGTGCACCTAGAAAAGGGTGACCCTAGTCTAGCTTTGGTATTAGTATGTTATTATTTTCAGGCCCTTGGAGAGAGAGAAGATGGGTGATACTGCAACAAGGTTTCTAGCAAGGACTTTTTTGGGCATAGTGTGAGTGTGTTTTGTAAACAGCAGAGCTAGATCTAGAATTAGGCCTAGGTATCACCATTCAGTGACACAGGAAATAATGCCACTAGTGAGATCGATTAAGATCATCTATCCATCCTCAAAACTTTTTTCCCATTTTGCACATGGGGTTGGGGTGTCACTTCAACAGTGACAATCATCTTGAGCCAAGGTTTACTCTGCTGGGTGGCTAGCCCTGCTGTAGTAGTTCATCCTTACCTCTCACTTGCATCTATGGCCAATTTTGAGTGTCCAACCACCGACTGCATGTCTTTTGAATGTAGGAGGAAACTGGAGCACCCAGAGTAACCCACACAACCACAGGGAGGACATGAAGACTCTGCACAGAAGGCACCCTCAGCTGAGAGTTGAACTGGAGAACCTTTTCCTGGGAGGCAACAATGCTAACCACTGCACCATTGCAGCTGCCCATTAAGAGCATGGGAGAAATAGTGTAGAATTTCTTGGGTATAAAGAAGAAAACCATTTTATATATATATATATATATATATATATATATATATATATATATATATATATATATATATATATATATATATATATATATATATATATATATATATATATATATATATATATATATATATATAAAATGTAGTTAATCTGCTTCTTGTTAGATAGGTACCAGTTGCTGTATAATTAAGTGAAATCGTCTTCCAGCTTGATTTCAAAATCACTGTCAGTGTCACCGAATTTTAAGAAAAATATGTCATCTAGGTACTGCCCATCTTAACATTTAGGAGTTCAATGGGAAGGTCACTGACAAATGGGGGAAAAACATCTTCTGTTATATCATTGAGGACTGAAGTCACTAAATACAGAGAGACATTTGAGTTTCAGACTTCTTACCCTTCAGAAAATACATGCTAATGCAAAATCTATTACTCTTTCACCTTTATACATTTATAATAGCAGTGTATTTAGAAATAAATTGTCCTTATTTTTGGCTTTTGCCCCCTTACTATTTTTGACTTTGTCCAGAATCCTTGGGCTAAGAGGTTGGGAGTTATGCATATGACAGGTAGTGAAGATTAACAGGAAAGCACAGATCATCAGAGGTGAAATCAAGGGGATCAGCAAGATCACAATATGGGAAGCATGTCATCTTGTCAAAGGTAATTTTGCCCAGCGCAAAGAACTTGAAGGCAGTTCACTGAAACCACTTTTTCTCCACTATTGTGTGATCTCAAAGTTAATATATATATAATTATTTTAATGTTCACTGAAGATGGTTTTGGTGCAGCGGTTAGCGGTGCCACCTCATAGTAAGAGGTTCTCAGGTTCGATCCGCGGCTGGGGTGCCTTCTGTGCAGAGTCTGCATGTTCTCCCTGTGGTCATGTGGATTTCCTCTGGGTGCTCCGGTTTTCTCCCACATCCCAAAGATGTAGGTGGATTGGATATAATAAATTGGCCCTTGGCATGAGTGCATGCATGTGTGTGCCTTCTGTGGAAGGTTGGGTGCTGGGCTAGCAACTCGACACCGTAAAACTCCACTGCCAATTATGAGCGGACGGTCATCCGCTGTGGTGACCCCTAACTTGGAAAAGCTGAAAGAAAAAGTTCACTGAAGATGGTTTCAGTGAACTGTTTTTGAGTTTTTTGTATTCGCCTAAACTGCCTTTGATGAATCAACATGAACCTGACATGTGTACCTACACTACTATCTTTAACAGAAGAAAATAATAACCAAGGGAAAGTCTCTGTATAAATACTAATGATGGTATGTGTGTGTGTGTGTGTGTGTGTGTGTGTGTGTGTGTGTGTGTGTGTGTGTGTGTGTGTGTGTGTGTGTGTGCGAGCTGTTGCTTGACATTACAGAGCATTATGTGGGACACTGTTATATTCTCCTCAATAGACACTGCTAATGTCATCAGCAGTATAGTGTTGTCAGACACACTCCAAGTTAGACTGAGATGTGGTGCTTGTGTAAAGTAGTGGGTTCTGTAGTCTGTGTACCTTAAGATAGGTCAGGGTTTTATTTTCACTGCAGTCAACTATGTGTGCACGTGTGTGAATGTGTGTGTGTGTGTGTGTGTGTGTGTGTGTGTGTGTGTGTGTGTGTGTGTGTGTGTGTGTGAACTGTTGCTTGACATTAGTGTGGGACACTGTTATATTCTCCTCAACAGACACTGCTAATATCATCATCTATAAAGTGTTGTCTTTGACACTCCAAGTCAGACTTGAGCTGTGGCACTTGTGTAAAGTACTGGATTCTGTAGTATGTGTACTGAAGTAGGGGTTCTATTCTCACTGCAGTTGTGTGCGTGTGTGTGTGTGTGTGTGTGTGTGTGTGTGTGTGTGTGTGTGTGTGTGTGTGTGTGTGTGTGCTGTTGCTTGACATTACAGAGAGCCTTTTACACCAGCATGTGGGACACTTTTATTAGCATGTTTTCCTCAGCAGACACTGCTGATGTCATCAGTTGTATCAGATTTTTAAATATGCTGTACTCCCACCAGGGCAAGGTTGGAGACTGGCCTGGCAGCCTGGTAGATGTCACCTCATTCTATACAATAAAGGTTAGAGTGATATGGCCTTTATTCTATTCACATACACCATGGCATGGTTTGTAGGCCCTGTGATATCTTGCTGAGAAAACCCTGTAGAGTCTCTCCATCTGCTGCATGCATCTGGTGAGGTACATGCAAAAGAGAGCATTATACTCTATTAGTGTTCTGATAAGGTTTGACTACAGTGCTGTCATACAATTCTAAGATCTCAATATGATGGAGTTTCTTATGATGTGCACAACATAGGCTTTTAATACCAGTGCGGACACTTGGTGGTCGAAGCTCAGATTCCTATATACATGCATTTCCTGTGTTTGCATCACTGTGTTTCTGCATAGCATGACTGTTGTCAATGCTGTTCTTAACATGGAATTCCACTTTTCAGATGGACAACATAGCAAACACACATTTCTGCATTTACTTGTAGATTGTGTGTCTTTGCCACCATTCAGTTGTCTGTGTCTGCTTTTCCTGAACTATGTTATCATCATTGGGGAATCAATGATTGCACCCAATATGCGAGAATCAGCAAACTTGGTAAGCCAAAGGTCATATACTTTAGCCAGAACTGTAAGAATTAGAGTCCAAACAGTGAAGGGCCAAGCACAAATCCCTCGGGTTTGCCAGTGGTAACAGCATTACTGGTAGAGGTTGATTCACCAACTTTCACAGTATGTGTTTTGTTGGTGACCCAATTGATTACCCATTAACTGATGTAAGGGTTAATATCCAGCTGGAAGTGTTTTTCAATGATACCTGCATGGGGGATTGTGTCAAACCCCTATGCCAAATCACGATAGGTAGTATGCACTGTCTTACCTTCATCTAGGCCTATTGCATGGAATCAATGGGCTGTGACAACATCACAGATCACCTATGGCATGACTCAGCAAATACACTTTCCTGATATGGTTGAATACACACTTCAACATACCCTCCATATGGGTTATATTCCCATATACTGTAGGAGTGTACATCAACATGCATCCACATGATTTGGGGGAACAGCACCTGATGCATACAGGTATAGAGACATCCTGACACTCCTTAATTGTGAGGTAGACCAAAATGTCATCAAGGACCTCTTCTACATGTACACTAGTAATATCCCAGCTGTGTGCAACAGACCTGTGTGAGTAGTTAATGCTACATCATGTCTGTTACATTTGATAGATGTCCTCAAAGTGGTTATCGAGGGCATGCATGAGGACAACAGTATCATCTTGTAGACCTTGGCCAGGTCAAGGCATTTGACACAAATCCACACTGATATATTCAATCAATATTGTCAAATGTGGCCATAAACAACTATAACACCAAATGGGGTGTATCACATATGTGGCATCTCACTGTATTGAAATGAGTGACATGACATATATCTCATTTCCAACGATCAGGTCCATACATCAGGGCTGGTTGCTAGGCCCTTTCCTGCCCATTAGTTAAGTGTAGGACAGCACAAATGACATACACATGCTGTGTACAAACAGCTGCCCGAAGGACTACAGATTGTGGGCAATCATTGACTCCAACTGTGATATTAGTATAATAGTATCAATACATGCCAAAAACTGCTGCCACAGCCATGAAAACACCTGCACTGACAAGAAACATTAGGGAATTTGTTTATTCAGGAAACAAACACACCACCCAGGTATAATGTGGACATCACGACCTATAATCAGACCAATAGGCATGTGACCCATTTCCTTAAGTAGATGGTAAGTGGTACATCCACCGTAATGTTGTCACAGTCCTGACTACTTCCTTGAATGTAACACAAGTACTGGGTAAGTGAAGGACATGAATATCAGAGACCATAATACCTTCATGGTTCCTAGTCTTCATCAAACCAATAGTGTACAATGCGCCCTTCTTCATGTACCTCCCTACACATCTGTGTAACTGAGGTGTGCCACCTTTGTCACAGTGTGTTATTACACATCTTTTTGACCATATATTCTTTCTGTGGAATATACATGACTGCCTGATGGTGCAAAACACCAATCAATTTGTTACACCAGATACATGTGTGTTACCTGTTCTGCATATGTACACACTACATACATAGGTGTTTGACAGCATAAATGGTATGTATATCATTCATGACAGTGTGGACTGTGCCATATATATATATATATATATATATATATATATATATATATATATATATATATATATATATATATATATATATATATATATATTTATATATATTCCAGCTGTGTACAACAGACCTGTGTGAGTTGCTAATGCTACATGTAGCCTGTATTGCCCATACTGTCTTATACAGGTATAGCAGTGTCCCTCTTAACACCTCCAACAGATGTTACAGTGCCAGGGCAGTGTGTGTGGTTGAGGGTGTATCATAACAGTTGTTCAAGTGTGTGTGTGTGTGTGTGTGTGTGTGTGTGTGTGTGTGTGTGTGTGTGTGTGTGTGTGTGTGCAGACTTATCTCTTATCTTTCTACAGCACATATGTTATGTCAGAGGAATGGGATTACTGGTGGTATTATTCTGATATTTCCATGATTGTGCTTGGTTTTTGTAATGTTTTCCATGAACCTTTACCTGTGGCCTCCTTGCTGGAGACATCTTTTCAGAGTCCACTCATAATCAGGTATATCAGTTTGCACAGCTTCACAATATGCACCCTACCCCATTGTATGTCATATCCCTGATAGATGTCCTCTGCATTATTCATCTAAGTATGCTTGTCTCACACACAAACATCCTCCCCATTGTTATGTCACCTTGTGTGACAGTCACATAAAACACATTTTCACATTACGATCTCTACTATACCAAAAGATATGTGACTGGTGCTGCTGCTACAACCATCTTCCATTAGCATGCCCTCCTCTGCTGTACATGAGGGGGTTTCACCTGTACTTCTTCTCTGTGTTCATTCTTACAATTCATCTGCATGTCCTTATTCAATGCACACACTTTTTCTGGGTGATCATTTTACATGGCCGTCACATGTCCTGTTATAGATCATTAAAACAGCTTCAGTACAGAATGCCAGAAATAAGATATCACATTACTCTGCATTGTCGGTACACTGTCCTGTTCCGTGTTTGGGCCATATATTTCACATTCATACCTCTCAACTGTCCAGATATCCCCAGTATGTCCAGATGTTTTCCTTATAAATTTGTGGCTTCCTGCCACATACCTGGGATGATCTCTGGACTGATGTGAGTCAATATTACATACATTTGAGTGCGTACCTCTCAGCTGTTTTGATTTGTGCAGAATGTCCAGTTTTTGTCTCATATTTGTGATTTTTTTCCTCATAAAATTTTTGTTTTCTGGCAAATCATTGGCATGTCATTGTGAAGTGATGCCAGAAAATGATAACAGACATTTGAGTTTCAAACATCATGCCCTTTAGAGAGTTCATCCTACTGTACAACCTATTATTCTATCAGCTTCCTAAGTTTGGTAGAGACTTATTAAAAATCCTTGTCTATTTCTGGGTCTTTATCCCACCATTATTTATGGCTTTGTCCAGATTCCTTGCTGTTAAGAGGTTGAAAGGTTTGTTTGAGTTTCATTCTACCACATTTCTATGTGACATCTATGGCAAATATGTTCCTATTTATTGTTATATCTTCCCGCATTATGATGGTCCTTCTGCAGATTTGTTGCACTAACAGATTGACAGCTATCTGTGAAGCCCAAGTGATAATTGTGGCATTTCACACAAATCTACAGACCATAGGTGCTCTGCTTTAGATAGAATTGTATCCACATTCACGTACACAGTTTCCTGGACATCAACACTTTTGTCAGCCACAAAACCTAGCTTAGACACGCCATGTGGCATTAATATGCATTGTGCGCTACCATGCAAACATGTAAACTCTGTGTAGGTTTCGCATGGAGTCTGCACAGAGTTTATTAAATCCCAAGGACTGATTTTTTTTCCCCAAAAAAGTAAAACATGAAAAACAGTAATGACAACATGTACCCTTGGAGGAATTACTCACTGTGAACAAATGAATGGTAAAGAAGATACAACTTTCTCTGTATTTAAACAGAGATTTTGTATAAGAGTGAATAGTATTTATTTTCCATACTCCCACAGAATCTGCAACTGAATACTGTGAATTGACATAACATAAACAAGGATAATGCGTATCATATAAGCATGTCTATTAGTTACCTGTACTTCCACAGGGGCTCCAACTGAATGTTGTGAATTGAAATAACAGAAACAAGGGCAATGTGTATAATATATGCTTGTGTATTAGTTCCCTATAGTTCCACATGACCTCAGACTGAATGTTGTGAATTGATATAATAGAAACAAGGGCAATGTGTATCATATATGCATGCACAGTCCTCTTTACCACATCTCTACCTCCTTCCCTTACCCCTCCTTCCAGATACTTTCAGTCCTCATTTAACTAACTCCCCCCTTCCATCACCTACTTCACTACAGACAGGCTCTTCTATTTTCCACTCCTTTCTGTCATCCCTCTCTTTTTATACAATTAACACTTCTTTATACTATTTTTCTACTCCCTCTAAGGATAACTGTGACTATCAATAAAATACAATGTTTTGCTGTATCCCTTTTTAACCTTCAGCTTTACAATAAACAGCTTATGTCAAATTTGTCTACAAAGCCTCTGGTTTTGTTTCTCATCAGTAGAGCCTACGGTTTTGTTTCCTTGTCTACATTTATATATTTGCCATACACTATGTCTTCTATATGTTTTTCATTTCTTAGTAGTACTTGAAAAAGTATTTTTCATCTTTTTATCAAGTTTACGGAACTTGGATTTAAAGTTTTCTGAAAATACCAATGTATTGCCTATGCTTTTAAACTTCCTTATATACAAATAGTTGTTTACATCTCATTTTTGCTCCCTACATACAAGCTGTTGTCCTATTTGCCTTTTTCCATATTTCTCACACTGTTTTTTGTAGATTTTTAATTTTTATACTAAATGTCATTATTTGCCTTGTTATATCCATCTATCCATTCTCAACCCCTTTCCCATTTTGCATATCTTCTTTCAGCTGTTCCCATTAGGGGGTCACCACAGTGGATCATCTGTTTCCATTTCTTCCTGTCCTCTTCATCTTGCTCTGTCACACCAACCACCTGCATGTCCTCTCTCACCACATTCATAAACCTTATCTTAGACCTTCCTCTTTTCCTCTTGCCTGGCAGCTCCATTCTTAGCATCCTTCTCCCAATATACCCAGCATCCCTCCTCAGCAAATGTCCAAACCAATGCAATTTCACCTCTCTGGCTTTGTTTTCAAACCATCCAACCTGAGATGACCCTTTAATATACTGATTCTTAATCCTGTCCATCCTTATCACACCCAATGCAAATCTTAACATCTTTAACTTTGCCATGTTATATCCATCCATCCATTCTCAACCCCTTTCCCATTTTGCACATCTTCTTCTTTTGGCTATTCCCATTAGGGGGTCACCACAGTGGATCATCTGTTTCCATTTCTTCCTGTCCTCTTCATCTTGCTCTGTCACACCAACCACCTGCATGTCCTCTCTCACCACATCCATAAACCTTATCTTAGGCCTTCCTCTTTTCCTCTTGCCTGGCAGCTCCATTCTTAGCATCCTTCTCCCAATATACCCAGCATCCCTCCTCAGCACATGTCCAACCAATGCAATTTCACCTCTCTGGCTTTGTCTCCAAACCATCCAACCTGAGATGACCCTTTAATATACTGATTCCTAATCCTGTCCATCCTTATCACACCCAATGCAAATCTTAACATCTTTAACTTTGCCATCTCCATCTCTGACTCCTGTCTTTTCGTCAATGCCACAGTCTGCAACCTATATAACATAGCTGGTCTCAATACTCTCTTGTAGACCTTTCCTTTCACTCTTACTGGTACCAATCAGTCAGAAATCATTCCTGAAACTCTTCTCCACCCAGTCCACCCTGCCTGTACTCTCTTCCCCACTCACCATTACTCTGAACTGTTGATTCCCAAGTATTTAAACTCATCCACCTTTGCCAACTCTACTCCATACGTCTTCACCATTCCTTTATCCTCTAATTCACACAGATATATGCTGTCTTAGTCCTGCTGTTTTTCATTTCTTTCCTCTCTAGAGCATATCTCTGCCTCTCGAGGGTCTGATCAACCTGTTCCCTACTCTCACTACAGATCACAATGTCATCCAAAAACATCATAGTCAACAGGGACTCCTGTTTGATCTCATGTGTGAACCTGTCCATCACCATTGAAAATAAGAAAGGGCTCAGAGCCTCAACCTTGAATGAATCTGTCACTCCTACCTCAAACCTCACCACTGTCACACTACCTTCATACATATCTTGTACCACTCTAACATACTTCTCTGCCACTTCTGACTTCCTTATACAGTACCAGAAATCCTCTCTAGGCACCTTGTCATATGCTTTCTCTATGTCCACAAAGACACAATGCAATTCCTTCTGACCCTCTCTAAACCTTTCCATCAACACCCTCAGAGGAAACATTGCATCGGTAGTGCTCTTTCCCAGCATGAAACCATACTGCTGATCACTAATTATCACCTCCCTTCTTAACCTACCTTCTACTAATCTTTCCCATAACTTCATGCTGTAGCTGATCAATTTTATTCTTTTGAAGTTACTACACCTCTGCACATCAGCCTAATTCTTATTGGTATCAAAACACTTCTCCACTCCTCAGTCATCCTCTCGCTTTCCAAGATTTCATTAAACAATCTGGTTAAAAACTTCAATGCCATCTCTCCTAAATGCCTCCATGCTTCCACAGGTATGTCATCTGGACCAGCAGCCTTTCCATTCTTCATCCTCTTCATAGCAGTATTTACTTCCTCCTTGCTAATCTGTTGTACTTCCTGATTCACTATTCCCACATCATCCAATCTTCTCTCTCTCTCATTCTTGTCATCCATCAGCCCCTCAAAGTACTCTTTCCATCTGCTCAACACACTCTCCTCGCATGTGAGTACATTTCTCTCATTATCCTTTATCACCCTTACCTGCTGCACATTTTTCCCAGCTCGGCCCCACTGTCTAGTCAACCGTTACAGGTCCATTTCTCCCTCCTTAGAGTCCACTCTTTCATATAACTCTTCTTATGCCTTATATTTAGCCTTTGCCACCTCTCTCATCACCATATACCTCATCTCCTTATACTCCTGTTTACTTTTCTCATCTCTCTGACAATCCCACATCTTCTTCACCAACCTCTTTCTCTGTTTACTCTCCTGTACCTCCTTGTTCCACCATCAGGTCTCCTTGTCCTCCTTCCTCTGTCCAGATGTTACACCAAGCACCTTTCTAGCTGTCTCCCTTACCAGCTCTGCTGTATTACCCAGCTCTTGGTAACTCTTCAGTGCCACCCAGTGCCTGCCTTAACTCTTCCCTGAACTCCACCTCTCAATCATCCTTTTTTAACTTCCACCATTTGATCCTTGGCACTGCTCTTACTTTTATCCTCCTCCTCTTGATCACCAATGTCATCCTAAAGACCACCATCCTATGCTGCCTAACTATGCTTTCCTCTGTCACCACTTTAAAGTCTCCAATATCCTCCAGACTGGCCCTCCTGCATAGGATACAATCCACCTGCGTGCATCTTCCTCCACTCTTGTATGTCACCCTATGCTCCTCCTTTTTCTTAAAATACATATTTACCACAGACATGTCCATCCTTTTCACAAAATCCACTAACATCTGACCTTCTGCGTTACTCTCCTTAACACCATACCTACCCATCATTTCCTCATCCCCTCTGTTCTCTTCAACAACATGTCTATTGAAATCCACTCCAATCACCACATTCTCACCCTTGGGTACAATCACCACCACTTCATCCAACTCACTCCAAAATTTTTCTTTCTCACCCATGGCACACCCAACTTGCGGATCATATGCACTAACAACATTCATCATCACACCATCAATTTCCAGCTTCATAAACATCATACTGTCAGACACTATTTTCACCTACAAAACACTCTTGGCATACTATTCCTTCAGGATAACCTCTACCCCATTTCACCTCCCATCCACACCATGGCAGAACAATTTGACCCACCTCTGCTACGCCAAACCTTACTCTCCTTCCATCTGTTCTCTTGCACACACAATATATCAACCTTCCTTCTCTCCATCATATTAGCTAGCTCTCTCTTTATACCAGTCATATTCCCAACATTCAAAGTTCCTATCCTCACTATCATACTCCTAACCTTCTGCCTTGCTTCCTGCCTTCAGGCATGCCTTTCTCCTCAACTTCTCCTCCTCCTTCGACCAAGAGTAGCCTAATTTTCACCAACACCTAACAGTACTGGTGGCAGTCATTGTTAACCTGGGCCTCAACTGATCTGGTATGGAAATCTGTATTGTTGTCCACATATGTCATTTGGCAAAAGTTTTATATTGGATGCCCATCCTGATGTAATCCTCTCCATTTACCTGGGCTTGGGATTGGTATGAAGAAATCCACTGGCTTGTGTAGCACCACTGTCTGGGTTCCCATTTTGCACATAATTTACTATATTTTTTTCTCTTATTGTGGAACTTTTCTCTCTGGGCCTCCATTGAAAATGGGCTTATAAACCAGTCAGACTTTCATGTTTACCAAATGTCAAATAAATAAAAATAAATAAATAACATTACTTTCCCATAAGCCAACAGGACCTCCAGCTGAATGTTGTGAATTGATATAACATAAATGCATATCATACATGCATGTGTATTAGTTTCTCATAACCCAACAGGACCTCCAACTGAAAGTTGTGAAATGATATAACATAAACATGGGCAATGTGTATCATGTATGCATGTGTATTAGTTACCCATACTCTCACAGGACCTCCAACTGAATGTTGTGAATTGGTATAACATAAACAAGGGCAATGCTTGCATATTCATATGCATTATGGGAATGTTTTATAAGCATAACTTTATGTAGGATTACTGATGGGCTATAATAGCTAATCAAAGTTCCGAGAACATAGTTGATAAAAAATCACTTTCAGCTAACCAGACTTTACCTACATTTTTAAGACCTTTCAATCAAACAACGACTAGACATAAGAATGGTTAAATCATTTACTCAGTTTAAATATATGCTCGATAATTTCACTGGCAAGGATTGAGTTCTAAGAATTATGTAGTAACTCATAATAACCTTGTGTCCATAATAGTACAAAACTGTTTTTGTTGTGAACTGCTGTCTACCATGTAACTGTATAATCATGTTGTCAGACATCTTTTCCAAGATGGTAAAGCAGCGATTGACAGTCGTAGCAAAGACTTATGACCTTCTCACATGCATACATACATACATAAATACATACATACAGAAAGCTTATGTGCCTTGGAAATGTTCCTTGACCTGAACAGAATTTACATTGTTCCTACTTTATCCCATTCTCAACTATTAGTCAATCATATCTTCAACACTCTGGCACTGGATTTTCTGGGTGTAATTGTCCCATAACCAGGACCCTTTTGCTACCTTTCTGAAAAAATGCAGATAACCACTCCAGTGTGCCCATGTTGTGACTCCCCTATCCTTTCTATACAACATCTCTAGAAGGATCTCATTTAAATTTGCATTTTTATGATTATGGTGGCATATGCCTGCCACATACTGGACCTAACTGCACCCATAAGAAACTTCAGACAATGGTGGATTATTTTACTCAAAAGGATGAACAGCGTAATCAGCTACACAAAGGGTAAGAAGAAGAACAGACCATTCTAGCACTGTTAATGAATGAGTATTCTTGTTTTATGTTTTTAAGGAACAAGTGGTACAACTTAGAACTTAAACAGGTAAAATTCATAGGTGTTTACTAGGCTAATGACCACAGGGGTATTTTTAAGCCTAGCCATGCATCCCAAATCTCTGATAAGTTCTGACACCCTTGATAAGTGTAAGCATGGTCCTGGGAGATGAACTATTTACAGATTACATATGTCCATTAGAGACATATGTGCCAAACCAGGGATAAATTTCCAGTTTCCCATCCAATTGTCCAAGTTGCACTTGAATTGGGTTAGGGAGGAATTCTGCTTCACATCATGCAGCAGCTTTAACTCCATCTCACTGTCTTATGTTATAAGGTTTCCCCTTACTGTCATCATAAGACAAGTGTGCAAGTGCAATTGTCTGTGCATCCCAAATCTCTGACAAGTTGTGATACCTTTAATAAGTGTAAGAATGGGCCTGTGAGTTGAATCATTTATAGGTTACCTGTTTCCATTAGAGACATAGTTACCAAACCAGGGATGAATTTCCAATTTCCCATCCAATTTTCCAAGCTGCACATGAATTGGGTTAGGGTGGAATTTTAGAATAAAAATTATTTATTCTAAAGTTTGTATGCCAGCCAAGTGTTTTTTTCTGTTTAAGTCTGGAACATTGTTTTTATGGAACCTTCTGCCTATCATCTTTCTACATGCATTATAAAAACATCAGATATATTTAAAAAAAATATGAATCACACACTGTCACCACTGCTGGTTTTTAAATGTAGTTTATGCACACCTTGGTAATAATGGTCAGGATTCTGCAAGCCTGCCAATGTACCTTGGTGCAAGCTGTAAGGCTGGAAGATCAGCAATTGCCCATGGGCAACAGTGATACACCAACATTCATTTATCTGGGATGGCTTTTTAAATGAATGATGAGACAGTAACATTTGAAAGACTTTTTTACTTTGTTTTATTTTTGTTTTTTTAATTTAAGTTCTCATATTTTTGAAACACTTCTTTCTTGTTTCTCTACTTTGGATCTTAGGGTGTGTTAGTATGGGTTGCAGTCATAGCCAGTGTTAGGCACCAGCGGAACCCACAGCCACTGGGAGCCCCCGATTATCTCCTTGTGAATGAGGGCCCCATGCAGTAGTCATGGGTTTCTCCTTCTCTGTTCATTTGTTCTTTGGCACCTCATGGATATCTGCATGGCTGCGTGATGTCACCACACAATCACAATTTTTTTTTTAACTTGTCTGTAAGCTGCCCTCAATCAGGTCCACTTCATTGTAGCAAGGGACCTGATTGGCTGCAGCAGACAAGGAAGTAAGTTTTTTTTTTGTTAGAGTGAAGTCTACAGATTTTGCTCTCTCCCATTTGTATTCTGTTGTAGAAATTATTAGCTATGTGTGCACCTAGAAAAGGGTGACCCTAGTCTAGCTTTGGTATTAGTATGTTATTATTTTCAGGCCCTTGGAGAGAGAGAAGATGGGTGATACTGCAACAAGGTTTCTAGCAAGGACTTTTTTGGGCATAGTGTGAGTGTGTTTTGTAAACAGCAGAGCTAGATCTAGAATTAGGCCTAGGTATCACCATTCAGTGACACAGGAAATAATGCCACTAGTGAGATCGATTAAGATCATCTATCCATCCTCAAAACTTTTTTCCCATTTTGCACATGGGGTTGGGGTAATCTTGAGCCAAGGTTTACTCTGCTGGGTGGCTAGCCCTGCTGTAGTAGTTCATCCTTACCTCTCACTTGCATCTATGGCCAATTTTGAGTATCCAACCACCGACTGCATGTCTTTTGAATGTAGGAGGAAACCAGAGCACCCAGAGTAACCCACACAACCACAGGGAGGACATGAAGAATCTGCACAGAAGGCACCCTCAGCTGAGAGTTGAACTGGAGAACCTTTTCCTGGGAGGCAACAATGCTAACCACTGCACCATTGCAGCTGCCCATTAAGAGCATGGGAGAAATAGTGTAGAATTTCTTGGGTATAAAGAAGAAAACCATTTTATATATATATATATATATATATATATATATATATATATATATATATATATATATATAAAATGTAGTTAATCTGCTTCTTGTTAGATAGGTACCAGTTGCTGTATAATTAAGTGAAATCGTCTTCCAGCTTGATTTCAAAATCACTGTCAGTGTCACCGAATTTTAAGAAAAATATGTCATCTAGGTACTGCCCATCTTAACATTTAGGAGTTCAATGGGAAGGTCACTGACAAATGGGGGAAAAACATCTTCTGTTATATCATTGAGGACTGAAGTCACTAAATACAGAGAGACATTTGAGTTTCAGACTTCTTACCCTTCAGAAAATACATGCTAATGCAAAATCTATTACTCTTTCACCTTTATACATTTATAATAGCAGTATATTTAAAAATAAATTGTCCTTATTTTTGGGCTTTTGCCCCCCTACTATTTTTGGCTTTGTCCAGAATCCTTGGGCTAAGAGGTTGGGAGTTATGCATATGACAGGTAGTGAAGATTAACAGGAAAGCACAGATCATCAGAGGTGAAATCAAGGGGATCAGCAAGATCACAATATGGGAAGCATGTCATCTTGTCAAAGGTAATTTTGCCCAGCGCAAAGAACTTGAAGGCAGTTCACTGAAACCACTTTTTCTCCACTATTGTGTGGTCTCAAAGTTAATATATATATAATTATTTTAATGTTCACTGAAGATGGTTTTGGTGCAGCGGTTAGCATTGCCACCTCATAGTAAGAGGTTCTCAGGTTCGATCCGCGGCTGGGGTGCCTTCTGTGCAGAGTCTGCATGTTCTCCCTGTGGTCATGTGGGTTTCCTCCGGGTGCTCCGGTTTTCTCCCACATCCCAAAGATGTAGGTGGATTGGATATACTAAATTGGCCCTAGGCATGAGTGCATGCATGTGTGTGCCTTCTGTGGAAGGTTGGGTGCCGGGCTAGCAACTCGACACCGTAAAACTCCACTGCCAATTATGAGCGGACGGTCATCCGCTGTGGTGACCCCTAACCGGGAAAAGCTGAAAGAAGAAGTTCACTGAAGATGGTTTCAGTGAACTGTTTTTGAGTTTTTTGTATTCGCCTAAACTGCCTTTGATGAATCAACATGAACCTGTCATGTGTACCTACACTATTATCTTTAACAGAAGAAAATAATAACCAAGGGAAAGTCTCTGTATAAGTACTAATGATGGTATGTGTGTGTGTGTGTGTGTGTGTGTGTGTGTGTGTGTGTGTGTGTGTGTGTGTGTGTGTGTGTGTGTGTGTGTGTGTGTGTGTAGTGGAATAATCATGCTAGAACATGTTCTTTGGAAAAGAACTGCTGAATTTCCCAAGAGAGGGAAAATACAAAGCAGACACATAAATCAGAGAGATGCAGGTATCCACAACAAACAATAGGAAGAAGCTGCCTCCAGGTGTATATTGTGGCCAAACCTCTTGAAGGATTAAAATTCCTGACTGTGGATATGAGTCTCCTTAGGACACCCTAGGGAATTATGTTGAAAGAAATACAGCATTCTGGAAGGTGTTCTTGAATCTTGGAAAAGACAGAAGAACTTCTCCTGTCTGGTTTTGGAAAATGTTCTGAAGGGTACCTGTAAATGCTGTTTGTATTCTTAATCATCCTTGACTGTGTGGGGGCTCCACAGAAGCTGTTGCCAGTTGGGGAAAAAAATCAGGAGAAAAAAAATGCATTTATCTGTTGGTTATGCACTTTAACCTGAACGGAGCGGTGATATGATCTTGTCAGGGTAAAGCTGATGATGAACATGAACAATGTGAGCACTAGAGAGATCAGTGGCCCAGAATGACTGAGCTCAGTGCAAACCTTGGATTTTAAAAAGAGCTGATACTTCCGATCTGTAGGAATTCTTTTCTTTTTCAGGAAATTTTATAAATACTGGCAGAACACCAGATACTATAACTCTCAACTTCTTTGCTGAAGAATTCAGTGCAGTGCCAAAAATATAAACAGAATAAAGGCTCAAAATCAGAAACACTTTTAAATCTTACTCTAATTCATTTAAAAAGTAAATAGAATAACACCTTTTGTATCAACATGCATTTTATGGACAATAAGAAATATAACACTGTGATGTCTGGATTTATTGACTGTGTATTCCTGAATGACTTACCAGCAAATCATTTTTTTTTGAAATACAGAGCAAAATTATAAGCAAAATCAGAGAAGGCCTGTGAAATCTGGTACAGTAACAGCTATACATTACTCCTTAATGAGGTAAATAAAAGTGACTTATTCCTGCTGCTGCTGCTGTTTGACAACTCCTACACAGTCACTTATCTGGTGTGGCAGTAGCAGTGTTGCAGACTGTATTGCTGTTTGCTGAAATAAGTACAAAACTAGTATTGCCATGGCTAGTGTGAGTGTGTGGGGGGGGGGGTACTGGGGTATCCCTTAATCATCTGTGTAGGGGTTCCATAAGACTGTTGCTGGTTAGTTGGGGAAAAATGAGGAGAAAAAATATACATTTTTTATTATGCTCTTTAACCTGAACAGAGCTGTGATATGACCAGGCTAGGATAAATCTGATAATGGCCTCTGCTCTCAGCTGCACATTTTCTAACACCAGCCTTGCTCAGATGTGTGTGTACAGAAAGCTGGTGTAGGTTATTTGGGAGGGGACTAGGAGAATTACTTCTTTAATTTTCATCACAGTCAAACCTTAGGGGTATTTGGGCTGAGGACAGTGTGGACATCGTTTCTTTTGCTTTTCACACAGACCTCAGAACTGTACAAATAAGTTTACTATAGCTTGTGGAGGGGCAGTGTACTGTCTAGGAACAACAAAGCAGAATACATTACTGTAATCATTATTTTTTATTGTTTTGATTTTCTTCACAATCACACATCAGGCACATATACAGGTGACTGGCTTGGGGGCTAGGGTAAGGAGTGAAGAGGCATGAAATATATATGTATGTCAGCAGTCGCTTGAGATACATGACTGTGGCAATTTGAACCTCTGCTTTTATCCCAGTCCTAACACCAGAGGAATGCATATGCACTGATCATCTTTTGGGGGGGGGGGGTAGGTTTAAAGGCAATATTCCCAAATAAGACCTGTCTATCCTCACAACAATTGGCTTGTTAGTCTATTGTGAGCTACTGTTTTGTCAGCTTTGAACGCCTTGAGCATTACTTCCTGTATATTTTTCTTGAAAGAAAGAAAATAAGACTGACATTCTTTTCTTACTCATGATTTTTATTTAGGCTACCATCGGATTAAAAGGTTGTGAAAATGCTCCAAAATGTATCCCAGAGCATCTAAATCTCTATATCGCCATAGGTCCTGGCTTATTTGAGTTATTTCCTAAATGGTTATTACTGTGCGGACTTGGTCAGGAAATGTATGTTGAAAGGATGCAAGGAAAACTAAAGCTGAACAACAACACTGAATTTCTTTCCTTAATTATAATTTCTGTTCAAGCCATCATTGGATAAAAATGTTGAATAAAAAGAAAAAAAAAACCTTTAAACGCATATCAGAGGACATGTAAAGTTATGGCTTTTTGAAAAAGCTGAAGAGTAAGGCAAAATGTGAGAAAAGGAGGAAGAATAAGTAATCTGCATGGTATGAGGAGCCCAAGAAGGGGGAAACAAAGGGTAGGACTGGAGGGTGTATGTGTGTGTAGGGGGAGGCTAAACAGCTGGCCTTGGGCACCATTTCACCTAAGTCCAGACCTGTATATAGAATTTGTGTAATGTATCATTGTTGTAGCTAAATGCCAGTAACTGTAAATGTCCCCTTGTGAGATGGGCCAATATAGTGTGGTACATAGACCTGCTATAATGTAAGAGTACTGTAACTACAGGTCAGTCTGTGCATACTACTCCTAAAAGTTTGCAGCATGAACTAAAAGGTTGCTTAGGATAGGTGGCAGTGACACAGTGATGCTTAGACTAGAAGTACCTAGGGGGTCCCTCTATTTGACATTTGCTGCGGGCCCCCAAAATGCTAACACTGACGCTGGTAGTGGGCCAGGATCCCAGATGACTTAGCTGTATCTCTGAGCCCTGCCTAGGTAGACTTTCTAAATTGTAGTTTTCCATAGTGGTTATTACTCTCTTCATAGTCATTGATCAAGAAACATGGACTGCATGTAAGAACTATTGTCTTCCCTTTTCACTTTTGAATGACATTGACTTTTAAAACACTGACTCATTACACTTTGTCAAATATAATAGAACACGTAATGAACATTTACTCAAATGGTGATTCAGTCTGCTCTAAATATTATACATTTTAAAAAGCATACTTCAGATAATACAGTGCAGACTGACTAGTGTATGAAATTACTGCACCTCTTTTGTTTTATTTACTGGCCTTCATTTGGCAATTTTACTAAATAATTTGACTGAACTTTAAAACGTCTTGGATACATACCATCAGCTGTACCATGAAGTATTAAGAATCTGTCATCCTTTAGTCCTCGGATATTGTGTAGTACACCAGATACCTACAACAATAAACATAAATAATACTCTAGTAAATTATGATTATCGATGAAGTTAATTAAGCAGAATCATAATACATTTTTGGAAAAGGTTTTCATTTAAGGAACTATATAGTTGAAATTATGACTCAGCGGGTATTTACGCTTCATGTTATGATTCTGCTATAAAATGATAACAACAGTATTTGCATGCTGCTGTATCAAAGAATGTTATGCGATTTTAAGAAAGTGAAGTAATACTTAAAGTCCATCATTGAATATGTCTTCTGTCTATACACTCTGCACACTCAATGTCATAAAGGGAATTGTCAGTCTTCTAAAGTGACTATAGGAGTGCATGCTATGTGTCAATGAGTATGTTTGTGTGCACTTGGGATCAGGTTTTGGTTACACCATGACCATGCATTATGTAGGTAAACAAAGAATGAATAAATTATTGAATAATATGACATGGGTTTAGAAAATTAAGCAATTTGATTGACTGACAAGAGCTGTGTAATGTAGTTATAACAAATAGCTGGCAATAATTTTTTACTGAACTAATTAGGGTTACAAATAAGTTCATAAATAAGACAAACAGTCAAAATCCATGAAGCCTGATGGGCCCAGGGGCAAGGAGCTGACCAGGTCTAAAATATGAATCTTACAAAAATATGATGCCCACAACTAAAAGATGTTTGGCTTATTCTATGATGATGCTAACGAATGTAATCATACGAATTTTGCAGGGAGAGATATATCCTTGTGAACATTATTTCTAGATGTTTGTCACTATTAAGTGACATCCTAATCCCAAGTATAAAAATGAGAAGAAAGGAGTTGTAATGATATGTCTTGTTTACCAGGAAGTATTTATGAAAATCCACTTAGAACCGTCACCCATTCAACTGTTCCAGTCTCAAAAAATGAGTTAATTAATATACTCAGTAAAGCAGAGAGGATTAAAGATTTAAAATTCAGTACTCTTAATTAGCTGCTTTCTATAGTCAAGGGTTTTATTACTTCCAGTACCATTTTCCTATTACATGACTCTGAGTAAGTCACTTGAACTAAAATGAGAAAAAAAAAGGAATGCAATTTCTCTAAGTGTGATATTTCACATTGTAGTGGCTGTCAGAATAGGTACTGCTTATGATACAATTTTCCCACTGACACCTTCAACTGAAATAAGTTTCATATTTAGTTATTATTTGTTGAATGTTATCAAGTGCTGTAAATACATGAAAAATATTCTAGGAAAAGACAATTTACACTCTAAGCTGCAATCACAAATGAGAGTGCGATTGAAGAACAAAACTTGAAACTCAATGTTACATTTTTAAAGTGTTTTTGCAAAGGGCCACCTGCATCATTTGATGAGAACAGCCGAGGAACCACAACTATTTATATAGGCCAACTCCAAGAACACTGTACCTTACAGTAAGGAGAATTTTTCAAGATGCTACAAGAAATTGTAAACTATACAAGTCTGAGTATTGCTAAAACTGTAAAAATACAACCTATTCTTCATTACTTATCTGAGGTATACTACAGATTTTAAGGAAATACTTTCTCTGGATATACATTTCTTCAGATATTAAAGTGTGGCTGCACAACGGCACCATGATTAGCAGGGTCTATATTTAATCACCGAACGCTTAAAATAGTGAATGCTGATTTATTGACCCTTTAAAAGTGAAAGCTTGAAAGCCCGAACACACAGAATAGCGATTTTTTTTCCCAGGGGAAAAAAAAATTGCTATTCCACAAAAAAAAAAAAAAACTTCAGAACACTAAATAAAGTGGGCGGCTATGCCCCCACTTAAATATACCAACTCCAAGATCGCACCACAGTGGAGGATATGGCAAAGTCCCGAAAACGTCCCATTGATTTTTTTTTCCCTGGGAAAGCAATCACTGTTCCATGTCTTCGGGCTTACAAGCTTTCACTTTTAAAGGGTTGGTAAATCAGCATTCGCTATTTTAAGCATTCGTTGATTTAATATAGACCTGATTAGCAATGCTACGTCACAGTCCTTGTAGTGCCAGGGTCCCAGACTGTCTCCAGAAAAGTGTCTGTCACCTCGTTGTCCTCGCTGTGTCTGTGCAGATTTTCAAAGGGCAGTCTAACTTCCTCACACAGAGGAATGATGTACTGTATATGAACTGGCGCTAATCCAAACTGTGCGTAGATGTGTGTGTGTGTGTGTGTGTGTGTGTGTGTGGGGGGGGTGCATTTACTCATTCTCTAGTGGGTTGTTGCCCCATTCAGGATTAACTGTGTTTTAAGAGAATGAACAGTAATTCATATTTTGGTTAACAGCAGCTTCAAAATGCAGCCATTACAAAGAATGAACATCGAAGTACAAAACCTGAACATCACTGCATTGCATTAATAATTCAGCTTCTGGACAGAAGATATTCAACAACTTTACATATAACTTTAAATTATATATCTCTGTCTGTCTGTCTGTCTAGCTGTTCAGTACTTTTTGGAATTATCAAGAGCTCTGTATTACTATTGTCTGTTACCTATTTATTTATTGACATTTGAGTACATTGCCACTGGCTTCATTTCATCTGTTGGTCACAGTCTTTGATATGGACTGCATACACTTTTTATGAGTATACTCATGTATGTATGCATGTATCTCTCTCTCTCTCTATATATATATATATATATATATATATATATATATATATATATATATATATATATATATATCAATACATACATACAGAGAGAGAGATACCATATGTATGCATGCATGTATGCATTTATGTACTTATTTAGTTAATTATGTTTAATAACCAAGTCAATTCTTTAGGGTTAGTCCAGTTTCAGAGGGGATCTGAGGTAGGGAAACCCCACAGGAAAAAATGTTCTTATAAAATGTATACCAGCATACTTTATTATATGGATAATACAGAAGTGTACGAAATAAGCTGATTTACAAGCATCAGACCATAGAGAGATACTGCACAGTATGCATAAACTGAATATGTAGAACAATGTCTACAAGTTTGATAGAAATAAAAAAGTTTGGAGAATGGGTAAAAGTACAGCTGCACCATGATTGGAGAACGAACTTCAAGCAGGGAGTTAATGTACAAGTAATGCCCACTGAAAAACGAGTCCACTGCATCACAGCAGCATATCAAGCTGCCGTGGAGCACGGAATGAAAAACCTATTGGTCGCCATTGGTTTACACTTGCTAAACAGTGTTTTCACTGTTTAGCGAGAGTAAAAAAAAAAACAGAAAAAAGCGTATGTGTGTGTATGAGTATGTTTATGTTTCCGTCTGCATGTGTAAGTGAATGCATTTATGAAAGCAGTAGAGACTCTGTGTGTGTGCGTGTCTGTGTGTGAGATTGAGAGAGAGAGAGAGAGCGGTCTTGTGTGAGTGAATACGTATATGAAAGCAGAGGAGACTGTGTATTTGTATGTGTGTGTGAAAGCAAAATAGACTGTGTTTGAGAGAGAGAGAGAGGTTGGGCTCTCTGTAAAATTGTTGTGTTTTACTTATTTACTTAAAACAATAAGTAAGTAAAACACAACAAGTTTACAGACAGTCCATTCTCTAAGCTCAATAATGCTCTCCAACTATGTGTTAATGTGCAATTAACACACTTCCAGGGGTGTAGAAGCTCTCTGCATGCAGTGTTGGGTCTCATAACACCCCTGGGTGGGTAGTGATTACACATTAATACACACCCTGGAGGGCTTTACTGCTTATGTAATCTATTTATTTAATATACATATATATTATATAAGCATTTCAGCCAATTCTTGAGGCAATAAAGAGTAGAGAAATGAGAAACAAGAATAAGAACATTGACAAGGTATCAGGGGATAAATAGGAAAGATGTAAAATAACTAGGATGCTATCAAGCAGTAGGGCACTGGAGGAGGACTATAAGAACATACTGTGATTAATTTTCAGAGGCTGAAATTTGTAGACGACTGTAGATTGTGAAACATAGGTATTGTGTGTTAACAATGTAGTAAGCTTAGAATATTATTACAAGCATGGTTTTGAGTACAGGTAAAGGAGATAATGCTACCTGTTAGTATACATGATCATAAGTAGTTCCTAGATAACAGCACAATTAGCATCTATATCATATTATCGTATGATGTAAATAGCGAACCGATAATATCAAAACAACAAAATATCAAACAAATGAAACAGCAAATTTTTCCCTTGGAAAAAATTCGCTGCTCTGTAAAAAAAAAAAATAAACACAAATTTAAGTGGGTGGCTTTGCCCACCACACCCCCCCATGTGGGGGGCTGTACTCCCCACATCCCCCCCTACTTAAATATACCAACTCCGAGATTGCACCATAGTGGAGGAATTGGCAAAGTCCCAAAGACGGCCCACCAGATTTTTTCCCTGGGAAAAATTAGATGTTCCGTGACTTCTCTATTTTGCCATTTCGACAATATCGGATCGACTAAATAGCATTCGCTATTTAGTCCATTCGATAGCGTCATATAGACCCGCACAATTACTACATGCAATGGAAGCTTTTAAATGAGATATTTACACACTATTGTTAAGCTAGTTAATGAAAGAGTAGACTTTACTTAGAGGGGTACTTCATGCTATTTTGTTGAAAAGTGGATGTTCACTAGTCTCTCACTTATTTTTGTGCTTGTTTTATTTGTCTGCTAATGTTGTTGGTTAGAAGACCTAGGTTTATTGTTTCTACTAGGTTAAAGTGATAGCAAGGCCTGGACAATGTACATGAATGGTTGTGCAAAGAAGAGTTGGGTATGTGTGATATTACTTTCTAATGATATTCATTTTATGTAACTTAATACTTTACAGTGTTGTGATGGGGTCATTTGGCTGACAGTGACTTTTACTGCTTTACTGTAGGTTGCAAACATAGAAAGCACAGTCTTTGTTGGCCTGCAAATATCTAAAGTTCTACAAAGGTTAGGTAGAAGTACTGCCTTTTCTATAATTTACTAAAAGAGAAAATATATCTTTATCCTTAACTCTACAGAACTCTGAGTTTTTTTGTTTATATCTTTATTTGGATTTTCAGTATAACCCTTGCAGAAAAGACTGTGGTCATAGTAATAGGGAGGTTATTTTATGTTTTCACACATTTCAAAAGACTAGTTGATCCATAGACTATTGCAATACCATTAAGAGAGCTGAAATCTGAGAGGCTTTCAAATGTAAAGAGTTTAGCTTTCCTTTTGCTTAAAATTAAATCTACTTTTAAGTAAGAATTTCATAGACAATTTTCTGCATTTCATATAATAATTTGCAGATCATTAGCTCTGCAGATAATAGTTTTTGTAAGATTTGTAACATGGAATGATTAATGACATCAACATCAACGAGACATGGAGGAGCTCTCTGATCTTGTAGCCCAGGCCGGTATGACCCTAACCCTGAATATCATCCTGCCATCACCCAGAATGACACCACAGTACAAGGACAAAATGATTGACTTTAACAATTGGCTAAGCTAATTGGCTAAGCTTCTGGTGTCATTCTAAGTGATTCCAGTATCTGTCTGCCAGGGATGACATGATCAACAGACCACGCTGCTTTGTCAGAGATGGCCTGCACCTGTCGCCCTTGGGATTCTGGATACTGGCAAAGGCTCTTGCTACCCCTATAGTGCCTTTTTTAGGCAAGGTTCAAATGACAAATTCACCACCTTAACAGGTACAAGCAAGCAAAATCTGAGGGTAATGCTACTCAATGCTAGAAGTCTAAACCTCAAAATGCACTCACTCGAGGCACTCCTTAAAATGGAGAACATTGACATCTGTGCAGTGACAGAGACCTGGTTCAAAGCTCCAGAGAGCACCCCTGCATTACCAGGCTATAATTCATACCAAACCTTTCGGCCACCAAACCCGGGCCGAAACACTAAAGGTGGAGGCGTGTCCATATTCATTAAGGATATCCACACCTCCAAGCTAGTTGCTCAGCATAATGCATCCGAGATTATCCAAGTTCAACTAACTCTGGGAAAAAACGCAATCCAGATTGTAGCTTGCTACAGATCCCCCACCATGCCCCAGGATTCCCACTCCTCTTTTCTTGATACACTGGAAAATATTAAGGTACAACCCAACACTCTAATAATGGGTGATTTTAACTACCCTACTATTAACTGGGAAAACTACTCATGTACCAACTCTTTTGCTCAACGTTTTCTGGAAATCATCAATTCCAACGCTTTGGATCAACTTATCCACACCCCCACCAGAGGCAGCAATATCCTAGACCTGGTCATCACCAACATGGGTGACCGGCGTTCCACACCAGAGGTCAGCTCCTCGTTGGTCAGATCCGACCACAAGTTAATCACCCTAGACATCCACATCCCGCTCCCACCCCCCATTAGGAAAACAACTGTAAAAAATTTCTCCAAAGCCAACTTCACGCTTCTTAAGACAGAAGTGGCAAACTTCATGACACCCATGCAGATGGACAGTAGAGGTACGACTACTGAATCCTACACAAATGCACTTTATAAGCACTTACACGAGTGCATGGATCGTGCTATCCCTAACAGAACCAAGATGCTATCCTCCAAAAAAAGGAAGCCAGTCTGGTGGTCTTCTGCCATAAACAAACTCTACAACAGAAGAAAGAAACTCTTGCAAAAAAGAGTAAAATCCCATGATTGGATGAACTCCCTGGTCAGCCTCAGTAAGAAGCTGAGATCCCTCATAAAATCTTCCAAAGCTAGTTATGAAAACAAAATTGCCACTGATTCTAAAGACAACCACAAAGCATTCTATAGCTATGTCAAAAATCTCAATGGCAACACTCAGATCTGCTCTGAGTTACAGCACAATGACACTAAATATACAGAACCAACTGATATTTCCAACATCCTGGCAGATAGGTTCAGTGCTAACTTTATCCCCCTCTCACCCCCTAAAGGGCCCATCTTTATACTGGAAGAATGCAAAGTTCCTGTAATCACGGCTGCACAGGTAAAAACTTCACTCTCCAAAGCCAAGAACACAGCATCCATGGGACCTGACAACATCCCAGGCTGCCTTCTACATGAACTACAGAATGAACTGGCACCCCACCTAAGTACCATGTTCAATCATAGCCTCAGCTTAGGCTTTGTGCCCATTGAATGGTGCACAGCGACAGTTATTCCACTCCACAAAGGGGGGGGGCCACAACAGACCCCTGGAACTACCGTCCCATTAGCCTGACGAGCCTCGTCTGCAAGGCCATGGAACGTATCATCATGGAACTCATAAACAAAGACATTGGAGATCTCCAAACCCTGGACCCCACACAATTTGGGTTTGTAAAAGGCAGATCATGTCTCCTAAACCTGATAGACTTCTTTGAAGTAGTCACCAAAACCATAGATGAGGGGAGGTGGTCCACACAGCCTATCTAGATCTCGCCAAGGAGTTCAACACCATCCCCCACTCTGAAATTATAGATAAACTCACTAAACTAGGTATAAATCCCTATGTCACAAGATGGGTTGCCAACTAGCTTACTGAAAGAACCCACACTATGAAAGTACAAGACTTCAAATCAGACTTCAGACCAGTGACAAGTGGAGTACCCCAGGGTTCAGTCCTGGGTCCTCTCCTGTTTAGTATCTACTTCTCTGAAGTACAGGCTAACACAGAAGGTCTTTGGCTAACTAAATTCGCAGATGACTGCAAACTAGGAGCCATAATTGAAACTCCTAATGATGTGGGCATCCTACAAAAGGGCCTCACTGAGACAGATGCCTGATGTCAAAGACATGGTCTCAAGCTCAATGCCAAAAAGTGCATTGTCATCCCCTTTGGTAAAAATTCTGTACCCATGAACTACCACATAGGCGGTAGTCTACTTAACACCGAAAGTGTAATAAGAGACCTTGGGACACAGGTGGACAGTAGTCTCTCCTTTGATAATGACATCGCCAAAGTGGTCAGGAAATCCTTCTACATGGCACACCTCATCACAAAAGGTTTCTCATCCAGAAAAAAATAGGTCATTGTTCCCCTCTACTCATCACTCATTAGACCCATTATAGAGTACAATGCCCCTTTTGGTATGTACCTCACAAGACATCTACAACAACTGGAAAGGCTGCAAAAATACCTCACAAAGAGGATTACTGGCCTCAAACAGATGCCTTACGCAGACCGTCTCAAAAAACTCCAGCTTTACTCCGTTGCATATCGCCTACTCAGAGGCGATCTCTGCCTAACATACAAAGCTATGTCAAACCCAGAGCTGTTGGACATGCTCCACTTAAAGAAATCCCAATCCCTCCGAGCTACACGCTCTAGGGACCTAAACCTTGTCACCACAATAAACAGAACATGCTGGAGGGATAGATTCCTGTCCCAAAGACTTCCCATACTCTAGAACAGACTACCTATCTATGTCAAACAGAGCTCCTCATTAGCACTTTTCAAGAAAAATCTTGATGATTGGATGGGTAATAGGAAATTCACCCCGGGGATCATTTCTGTGGTTCTGCTTGACAGGGGCACAGGAAAATAATTTTCTTGGGTGGCGAAAGCCAGGGTACATTTTTGGCTAGGCTTGTATAGGCCCTAGGGCCAATAGCCTAGTACCTACCTATGAGCCTATGAATAGTGAAATCACTGTCACGTTATGAGGAATCCAGTTGTAAACATATGCAGTTGGTTAGTGAAAGCAGTACAGTTAAGTTCAATGTATTGAGCCTCACACTACCCTAATATTTCAGGAATATTTATGAAATAAAGACCTGTGCCATGTTATGGTCTATGGCCTGCTGTGTAGAGATGCTTTAATGACTAGTTTGCAACATGGAATGATTAATGACATCAACGGCTTTGGAGAAGTCAAAAAACAGTACAACTTTAAGTCTTCAATACTGTTATTGAAACATGTTATGCTTGTTTTGGAAACTGTGTTTGAGTATTATGCCCCTCAGGGCCAGCCTTTGGCCAGCTGGTGCCCTAGGCAAAATGGCTCTACAGTGCCCCACATATCACCCACTGCCCCCATCCTGGTCTACCTACACCATACAGATTACTAGTTTTCTTCATTTTCTCACAGTTTCTCTTACTCTTCAGTTTTTCCTATCTTCATTCAACACATTTTAAAGAAACCATTTCTTTACTACAAAAATAAATAAATACTGGAAAAGAGCCCCTGCTAAAGCAGAGCCCTGGGCAGCTGCCTAGTTGGTCTATGCCTAAGGCTGGCTATGATGCCCCTCTCTATATCCATTGAAAAAGGTAACTTAATACACCTTGTGGACTTTAGCTCTTTTTTTTTGTTTTTCTTCTTCTTTCGACTTTTCCCGGTTAAGGGTCACCACAGCGGATCACTCATGATTGGCAGTGGAGTTTTCCACTGTTGAGTTGCCAGCCCGGCATCCAACCTTCCACAGAAGGCACACACATGCATACACTCACACCTAGGGCCAATAATCCTGATCTTTATTTTTTATGTTTCAGCTCTGTGATGGTTTCCAATTTCGAGCAATGGAATAATTTTAGCTTTTTTTCTAAATGGATGGGAAGGAATGATCATAGGCATGGGCAGTAGAAAATTTTTTTGGGTATGCTAGTTGCAGGTTATCAGTTGAAGCTGATTCTTAGAAAACTAATTTCTATACAGATGATAGTGGGATACAACAGGAAATAACACACCTATATTCTTTGTCGCATGAATTAGTACCTTTTGTTTGGAATGTTTGTTGTATTATGGATTTGAATAAGGAGCAAAATTTGTTTTCTCCATTGTGCAATGTGAGCTTGCCCAGAGGATAGTCTGCAATATAATTTGTTTTCCCCAAGGCATTTCATTGGAGTATTCAAAAATCAGTCATTTAGGTTGGTTTCCTGTAACAGTTCTGCCATCATTATTGGATTAGGTTTTGGTATTGATCTGAATCAGACTGGTACTGTTGTTTGCTTATCCATTACTATTAGTTGTGGATATTGTAGATATCACTACTATTAACAATGAGTTGCATGCTAAAACTGGGTGCATAATGTGTATGAAGAACAATGTAGTTAGGGGGCAGGATTCCCACCTTTCTAAATTAACATTTGATAATATAAGGTTTTCTCTATTGAACTGAATAACTTCACTGACTTGTTTTACAAAGAGATATGATAAAACTATTATCCATTTCTGAAACCAGATGAAATTAGACAGCATTACAGAGTTCTTCCCATTCTTACTAGCAATACTGCAACAGCTCTGAGGATGAAAGTAACAACAAAGAAAAGAAAGACATGAATGGTTTTGTACAACCATATGCATAACTAAGAAATTTTATACTGACAATTAGAAGATCATTTTAGAAATAAAAGAATTTAAATGAAATTATGAGTACAGTCCCCCCCCCCTTTTTTTGTTAATCAATGATTTCCTAATTTGTACATCTTATTAGAGCAGGAACATTTGTGACCATGACATTTAAACATAAGGCTTCATACAAATGTGAAGTTTGAAGATGTGCAGGTTTGTTCATGAGTGCCTACCAGGTCTTGGTGTTCCCATGAAAAGATCTGTAATTAGAAAGTTGTTATTTTCTTGGTATTCCACTACAGTTGTGTATCTGACTTTGTAAACAGGATGCAATGTCCTCTATGTGAGTCCTGCAGTGAATTTATGAACATACTAATGCCATCAAGAGCAATACTACTACTGCAGTATGAAAATCTCAAGAAATTCAATTTCTGGGCTCTGGATCATGTACAACAGAACACCAGGAAGGTGCTATTGAGACCTTACTTTATAAAAAAGAGTTAAACTGGCAAACTGGCTAATACAGCTCAGCTCTCCTGTAAGTAATGGCAGTAATCACACTACTAATATAAAATGTTTCTTAAATCTGAGACTTTTAAGATAGTTTAGAAATTGTGCTAAATGCACATCATCCACTCTACCAGAAAACAAATATTTGACAACAGGATGTTAATGTATGGGTAAAGCTCTATAAAAAAACAAGACCACACTTCATGTCAGCATATAAAGCTGCCATGAAGCAGGGACTGAAAAAAACCAAACTGACACCATTTTTTATACTCACTATAAAAGCTTCTGCTCTTAAGTGAGCATAACAATAATAGTAATAATAATAATAATAATAGTTATTATTAATATTATTATTATAGAAAATTTCACACTCAGCTAGCAACAGTAACTGCAATAGCAGCTCCATGGACTTGCCATTTTACTTAACTACCTAAGCGCAGTTTAAAAATCCATATATAAAAAGCTGGAAAAATAAAAAAAATGTGTGTTTGTGTCTTAAGTGTGTGTGTGCGTGTGTGTGTGTGTGTGTGTGTGTGTGTGTGTGTGTGTGTGTGTGTGTGTGTATGTGTGCACGTGTATGTTTGTAGATGAGCATGATTGTGTGAGAGACAGACAGAGAGTGAGTGACAGTTAGAAAGGAGCATACATCCTTGCTTATGAATTCAGAGCCAAAGAGGCTTTTCATCAAAACACATTTTTCTTAATAATAACAAATCTGAAACTATATAGTATAGCTTTTTTGACTAAATGTAATCCTCGGCACTTTATCAGAAAATAAAGGAGGCAAATCAGGGAAGTTTTTCAAAATCAGGAATAGTCAACATGGTGGGGTAGAGGGTTGCAATGCTTTTTATTTTATATTTTTTGTTTTTTCATTCATTTAATTACAATGGCAGGTGAGGTGTATTCACTCAAGAAGGTATGTGCAATTGTTGGGCACGTGTGTGTGTGTGTTTCTGTGTATATGTGTGTGAGTCTGTCTCAGAAAATGCATGTGTGTCTAAGTGATGTGGAGTGTGTGTGTGTGTGTGTGTGTGTGTGTGTGTGTGTGTGTGTGTGTGTGTGTGTGTGTTGACAATAAATACTTACATTTGGGATGTAAAATATTTTCTCCAGCAACAATTACATATGCTGTAAAACATTAGGCTGAGGAAATATTTTACATTAAAAATATATAAAAAGGTATATACTAATAAAAAAGGAAGTAGGAAACAGTTTTAAGAGACAGCCCATTGTGTAAGCACAATAACCCCCTCCAGGCCATCAGTCCTCAGAACACCACAGGACAAGCATTATTTCCCTAATAGCACCAACCTTATCAGGCATTATTGCCTGCTAAATATACATTATTTCAGGATGAATTTTACTTTAAATCTTTGCAACATTTTTGCTGGTCCTTTCTTTTCAAGTGACTTGAATGGTTTTAATTTACATGGTATAACTTAGTCTTTTTTTGTCTGTAAAAATGTTGCATTTCACTTGAAAGAAAAACATTCAGCTGTTTTGAAATAACCATATTTCTACTGTTAATTTCGTCTCCTCAAAATGTTTTAATTTTTTAAATACAGTTGAAAAAATTCCATAGTATTTGATATAACATCTTAATGACTATGTACACTATTTACATCAACCTGACACTATAACAGAGCTCAGTATATACAATTACTTTATAGGCATAACAATCCAGTTATCAGAGTGTATCTGTTCAGTTATTGTACAGTTTCAATTAATGATGACTTTTTTCCATGGATTGTTAATAAATGGCTTAGGATGAATCCTTAATTCTTTAATTTTAATTTTCAACAATGCTGTGGTCTTCAGTAGGCTGTAGATGTCTTCCAAAGTTGGTATTGTGTTCGTAATCCATCTTCTTCTCATACACTTTCTTGAGATTGCAGGTAGTGTCCATACTAGATACATATTTGAGTCATTCAAATGAGGACCTTCGTACACATTTAATAATACTAGAGCTTTAGATAAGTTAAATGATTCATTAAATAAAGCTAGCAAAAAGTTTGTAATACCATTCAAAAATGGCTTAATTTTAACTCAGTCAAAAAAATGTGATTCCAGTCTGCATTGTGTATTTGCTCACACCTCCAACATATTCCTTTTGTGAAAGAGTTAATTTTAGTAATTCTATCTGGAGTTAAAAATGCTCTGTGCAAGCATTTCCAATTAAAAACATTCCAGTCTTGTGTAAAGGGTATATGTTATATTGATAATAAAATATTTGATTTAATTTCTTCAGTTAGCTGTAATGAGTGTTCTTTTGTTATACAATTCCAATATGAGGATTTATGTGTTGTTTTATAATTTATCAATTATCTTGTAAAATTTCAAAATACTATTTCCCATGTCATAATCATTATATATGATTTCATATAGGTATTTCATAAGTGTAGGTATTTCTTTAAATGAAGAATTGCTAATTATTCTGCATAAATCTTGCGAATATGTCAGAATGCTTTGCATAGTTAGCCAATCTTGTTGTGGAATTTTGTATGTTGTTTCTATTGTTTGCATATCCAGAACTTTTAGTTCTTTGTTACATTGAAACCAACAAACAAATCCTTTCTGTTCCCAGGAATTAATTATTTCTCTGTATATTTTATGTGGATAGCTCTTTGTAACTATGAAAGGTGTTAAAAGATCAAACCAGATTTTTATATCTATATTTGCATTAATAATTTTTCTAAATGAGTCAATGTAATAATTAATCATACAAGTTTTAGTGGGCTTAGTTATGTTATATTGCATACTAATACATAATATGTGCCATGGCAAATTGTTTTTATCTGTTATTTGATTTTTTTTGTAAATCAAATTAATGTATTGCTATTACAGTTAGTAATTCTTTCCAATTTGCAGAATAATTTAGCCTTATCCAATCTGAGATTGTTTTAGATATTGATTTTTTATATAAGTTTCTATATCAGCAAAGTTCAGTCCTCCCTGTTTCCATGGTCTGATATGATGTATTAAAGCTATTCTCTTTCTTTTGGGAAACCATAAAAATTTTATTAGGCATGTGTTTATTTCTTTGAGTATATTCCTTTCTGGTAGCAGTTGTATTGCCAAAACTATATATAGAATCTTGGGTAGTAAAACCATTTTGAGTACCTGTAGTCTATCTTCAAATGTTAATATTATTTTGTTCCACTTTTTCACAGAGATTTTAATTGTATTGATGATATTATTGTAGTTTTTTGAGACTAATTCATTATTATCTTTGCATAACTCGATTCCTAGATATTTTAAGGTAGATTCTTGTTCCCCTATAATGTGATTCCCCTTTGTCTGCAATTCTTTTTTTTTTTATTTAAAAATAAAAAAAAATGATTTATTAAAATGGAGTCCTGAAGTCCTGTAAAATGTGTCAATTAAAATATCTAACTCTTCTAATGTCTCTTTTGTATTGGATAATGTTAATAATATGTCATCAGCAAAGAGCATTAATTTAGAATTGTATTGTTCATAAACATCTACTCCTTTAATTTTTGCATTGTTACGTATTGACTCTAGCAATATTTCAATAGCCAAACTAAATAGAATCGGTGACATGGGACATCCTTTAGTTCCCTTTGTTATATGTATATATTCAGAGGTGAAAGGACCTAGCTTAACATACACTTAATTATTGGTATATATATATATATATATATATATATCTATATATCTATATATATATATATATATATATATATATATATATATATATTCTTTAGTAGATGAACAAAAGAAGGAGGAAATTCAGATAACAGCAGAATTTTGAATAAATAGTCCCAATTTAGGGAATCAAAGGCTTTTTCTATATCTAAGCCAATTATGAGTGTTTCTTTATTTTCTTTATTCACATAATCTATAAAAGAAATTATCCTTTTAATATTGTCTGTGACATATAAATCTAGTTTGATCGTTATTTATTGTTTTGGATAGTGGTATTTTCATTCTGTTAGTTAATATTGCATAAATATCTTATCGTCATTATTTAATAATGATATAGCTCTATATGAGGTATAGAGGTTTGGGGATTTGTTTTCCTTTAGGATTGGTGTGATTAAGGAATATCTCTAAGATAGTGGCATTAAAGATTGTGACTGGATTTCTAATACGGTTTTATGGAAGAGGGATAGTATCTTTGAAGGAAAAAGTTTATATATTTCCATAATTATGACATATATACCTGGAGCTTTATTATTTTAACCCTCTTTCATTGTTTCTATAATTTCTTTGTGGGATATGGGTGCTTGCAGATCTAGTTTTAATTTTTCTGTTTTTTTTTTTATATTAGAATATTTTTCATCCTGATTTAATTGATCAACATGTATATTTTCTTTTTGGAAATGTTCCATATAGTGATTTCTATAGGCATCAAGAATGTCACATATATCAAAGACATTTTTCCCTTTCTTTTCATGGAAGATACGTTTAATGTTATTAGCTTTTGATTGTATTTTGATTCTTGTGGATAAATTATGTAGATATTTGGGAAAAGTGGCCAAAGTATTAACTTTTTTGTTTTTCTAAAGTTAAACTAGTTTTATGTGTTAGAATTTTTTTGTATTTATTATTTAATATTTTCATCTAAAAATTATTTTGATTTTTTTCAGCTTTTACTGACAAAAGTTTGGATTGTAGATCTAATAATTCAGAATCCCATTCTCTGATTTTTTTTTATACCAAGTTAGGGTTTTACCATATATGCAAGCTGTTAATGAGTCCCATATCATTATTTTATTTATCTATGTGGTGTAATTAATATCTAAGAAGAACTGTAATTCAGACAATAGCCAGGGTTTGAACTCATTAATTTTAGTTATATGTGCTGGAATTCTGGAGTTAAAGATTAATGGTTTGCACCCATTTTGAAGTTTTAGTATCAATGAATTGTGGTCTGAAAAGGGGACAGGAGTGATTGAGAAATTAATGGTTTTAGAGTGTAAGTCATGGGTAGCAAACATATCTATTCTAGTTTGGGTACCAAATCTGTGATCTTGATACGAAAACAACAAAGATGTATCTTCTTTAAATTTGAAAGTATCTACAAGATGAAATGATTCTACCCACTTGTTTAATGCTTTTGATACAGCAGATGTACGCAGCGGTCTTTTATTTGTAGTTTCAGAAATATCAAATACACAGTTAAAATCTCCTCCTAATATTAAGTTGCCTTTATAATTATTGGAAATGAAATCCAAGTGTTTTTTAACAGTTCCTGATCCAATGCCTGGGAACCAGTATAGATTGGCTAGGGTCCATATTATGTTATTATATTTAACTATTACTAATGCCATAAGGCCTTCTTTATCTTTATACATATAAATGATTTCTGGGTTCATCACATTTTTTCCATAAAACTGTTACCCCTTTGTCTTTGTCTTATGGATTGTGCCAATATCATATATTCCTTAGGATTCCATTTGTAATTGTGATTTGTTTTGAAATGAGTTTATTGAAGGAAGTAAATTTGTGCTTTGTTCAGTTTTAAATATTTCAGCATATCTGATCTCTTGCTAGGATTGTTTAAGCCATTGGCATTTAAAGATAATAAAGTTAAATCCATCATAGGTTATTTAGACTATGTATTTTTTGTTTTATTGCAACTATTAAACATTTTCCTCTGATAACTATAAAGTATATGTTTGAGCTTTTAAAGGAAATTATCAGTTTTATACTTTGAGTGTTTACCAATAAAGTAATGTTTTGGTCAGGCATACTAAAAATGTTTTTTGTGAAATAAATGTTGCTGTTAATTTCTTGATCTACTAAATTCCTCTAATTGAGAATGGGACCCATGGACTGTTCATATCTATAAAAATCTTGATAGAACCAGTGAGAGTTGTCTAAAATTATGACATAAATTAGTCTCATTTTTATTGGTTAATGGATGAGTTATCACCAGCATGCTATTAGCAGTTTGTCCTCTCAATCTGTTT
Source organism: Protopterus annectens (assembly GCF_019279795.1). Lineage (NCBI taxonomy): Eukaryota > Metazoa > Chordata > Ceratodontiformes > Protopteridae > Protopterus > Protopterus annectens. Next base: position 1,499,255,633 of record NC_056737.1, on the reverse strand, counting down.
TTAAAACACAAGAGTAGAATGAAAAATATTTCAATCTGAGTTGCTAGTATATTTGTTCTGCCCCCCCCCCCCATAAGTGGTCCAGCTCAAATGATACAGAGGTATATTTTGCTTTGAAGTGAGGTTCCATCTCTTTCAGACAGTTTTCAAATGACTGCTTCCAGTTGCCTTAAACACTCCAAACATCTCTTTCTAGTGTGGCAATATTCAAGGAGCCCTCTGCATAATTCCTAAGCTTATCACAAATTTTAAAATCATTCTTGATTGAATTAGCCATCAGTATAGTGCAATAATATTGCAAATATCTATCTAATTCTCTGCCCTTACAAAAGACCACTTGTATTTTCTAAACCTTTAATGCAAGTAACTGAGAAACTTCAAATTCAAGTGATATTGAGACATGATCGGAGAGTGCAATAGTGTCTGTTTCATTCCAAGCAAGAAAATTAAAATGCTCTGTTGTTTAAAAAAAATTATTTGACTGTTAAGAACGATTTATATATATATGGGAACAGCAAGGAAAATTGGCTGATCCTGGAAAACGTGTTCTCACTATGTCAGTAAAACCAATTGAATTCCAGTAGATTCAAAATAATTTACCTTTTGGAGGTACTTGCAATCTTCTCAGGCCTGAGGTGACTTCATCTCTATGTAATATAGTGCTCAAATACACAGCTGTGAATGTACATCCTGCCCAGATCCAAAGTTTCTCTTTAAAAAATACAGTCACATCCCTTCTAGTAGTTCCTGGTGGAATATATAGGGAAACACATGGGAAAAATTGAGCATCAAGTTTGCCCTTACATGCCATGTTCCCACAACACTTATCAATCAACTAATCTGAAGTTGTGATATGGAACCGTCTCGCAATTAAAAAGAGACACATCCCTCCTCTTACCCTAAAGAGGGTAAAAACCCTTACTAAACCCACATGTTATGTTTTTCATGTTCAAATTCACTCAGATGAGTTTTCTGGGGAAAAACTACATAGGGATTTAATTTCTTTTTTTTTTTTTTTTTTTTTATTAATATATGAAAATATCTTAGTTCTTATAACAAGTGAACTACAAGAATTAACTTTCCATGGGAATACTTTATGTCATGTTCTGCTGTGGAAAACCTTTTGTAAACGAAGTAAAATTGGTCTGTCTGTGGAGGCAACTAAATGTCATTCTCAACAAATTGCATAAGTCAGAAATGGCAAACAACACTCTAATACCAAATCAAAGCAAGTTAAAGAGGCAACTGGCCTACAAAGCTAGAAAGACAATAACATGAGCATACCAGATCTGTTAACAACAAAATTATTTGCATAACTATTTGCAAACAGTAAAATACTTTACTTCCAAGGAGGTGGTATATCACCTCTGCTAAGATGTTTGTTGGCAAGAAACTCAACATTAGTTAACCATAGAGGTGTGCTCCAGCCAAATTCTAACAATATGGTAAGCCCCACAGGAGAGATACAATTATTGTATACTTGGATACAATGAAAATGATTACAACAACCTTACAAAGTTAAACTGGTATCTATCTTCATGATACTTAAGAAAGTACTTGTAAGTTGTTAGGAGCCAAAGCAAGGATTTCCCTCTGCTGCATTCGGGAAAGGTCCCAATAGTCTATTTTGTTTTGGTTCATAGGTTGGTACTAGGCTATTTTCCCTAGAGCCTATACAAGCCTAGCCATAACAATTCCCTGGCTATTTCTTCCCACAGTATTTACTTCCCTGGACCCCAGTCTAGCAGGGCAACTGACATGATCCCCAGGGTGAATTTCCTATTTCCCATCCAATCATCAAGGTACCTTTTGAAGAGGGCCAAAGAGGTGCTCTGCTTGACATGTATGGACAGTCTATTCCAGAGTCTGGGGAGTCTCTGGGTCAGGAACCTATCCCTCCAGCATGTTTTCTTCATTGTGATGACAAGGTTTAGATCCCTGGAGCATGTGTCTCTGAGGGGATTGGGATTTCTTTAAGTGTAGCATGTCCAACAGCTCTGGGTCTGACATGGCATTGTATGTTAAGCAGAGATCGCCTGTAAGTAGATGATATGCGACAGAGTATAGGTGGAGTTTTTTTTATAGGGTCAGCATAGGGCATCTGTGATTCTTTTAGCGAGACATTTCTGTGGCCTTTCCAGTTGTTGCCGATGTCTTTAGAGGTACATACTAAACAGGGTGTTGTATTCTATAATGGGTCTAATGAGGGATGAGTACAGTGGGACAATGACCTCTTTTTTTCTGGATAAAAAGCCCTTAGTGATGAGGTGTGCCACATAGAAGGATTTCCTGACTGTTGTGGTGATGTGGTTATCGAAGGTGAGACCACTGTCCACCTATGTCCCTAAGTCTCTTATATTACTTTCAGTGTTTAGTGTACTGCCAACTATGTGGTAATTCACGGGTACATTTTTTTTCCCAAGGGGGATAACTATACATTTCTTTGCATTAAGCTTGAGCCCATGGCTCTGGCACCAAGCATCTGTTTCTGTAATGCCCTTTTGTAGAATATCCACATCATTTGGGGATTCAATAATGGCTCCCAGTTTGCAGTCATCTGTGAACTTTGTTAGCCACAGTCCCTTAGTGTTGGCCTTACTTGGCAGAAAGGAATTACTGTCATCTGGATCTTGAGACAGACTTAAGTTCAGATGAAGATGTTATCTGGTGCAGCCTTTCCAATACTTCTTTAGGGTTCAGAAAAGCAGCAGCACATTCCGGCAATTGTATTTTCAAACTGGCAAGATAAAGATACTAGCAGCTGTGTTGCAGGTGTTTTGTCATATTCCTGTCTGGTAAGAAAGGAGCTCTCAGTTTTTTAATCCAAAGGAAAGAATCATTACCAGCCAGCACTCCTGATGTGCAGATTTTAATTATTTTACCAGGACGCTAGAAGATCTGATGGAACTCTCTTTTCTAATATATAAAGTAAATTAAACTAAAATCAGCCTCAAGAAACTTTTGACAGCAGCCTCAGGAACATGCATTTGCTGTGCCTGCTCTGTACAGGAGTTCTCTGATGTGATTTGGGTCTAGTCAACTAACTTTAAAGCATGTAAGAGAAGCAGTCTTTATCTTTGACCCTTTCATGAATCCCTGAGAATGGAAGATTTTTATAGTGAGCTCTGTCATCCAAATCTTGACATTTTAGCTGCAGTGCCTCAATTAGAGCTTCAGTCCTTGAGGCCCAATGTTTTAACTCTCTTGTTTCCAGGTAGAGTGCCTGCACTGGACTGGAGTGCCAGGAAGTGGCTTGATCAAGTTATTCAAAGTGGATGGTCATCATTTTTTTAATTTCTGATAGCTTTTTGTAGTTATTTCATAATATATTGGAATTTTTCATTACCCCCCGAGCATTAAGGAGGGAACACAATTGATCTTAACGCTTGAACACTGTTTTTTTTTTTTTTTTTTTTTGAGGAATTTCTTCTATATGCTGAAATAGAGCTGCTACATTAAGACTTCCAGAAATCATTTTTTAATTTAGTTGGTCAGTTAGAAAAATTTAAGATATTCAGGGTTACATGTAAGCTCTTGTCAGGACAGAGCCCTGGGAAGAAGTAGCTGCTAGTCATGCAACCTGACTAGAAGTTAATAATTGGATTAGTTCTGGTGTCATTTGAAAGGAGCACAATATTTCTTCCTGACAGGATATGGTATATAGGCCACGGGCTTTACACAAGATGGCCTGTACATGTTCCCTCTAGGCTTTCAAAAAACAATTAAAACCTTTTCCACCCTACAGTGTCGTTTTAGGCATTGCTCACCTGTTAAACTTTCTGACACAGCTAAACCTACCCTGTGTAATCTAAGGTGTTACTATTCAATGCCATAAGTCTAAACAAGTAACTCCTCTCCCTCCCAGTTTTTCTCAGCTTGGAGAATGTAGGTGCCTGTGCAGTTAAGGAGACAAGGTTTTAAGCTGCAGACATCACACTATTAGTGCAGAACTATAATGCCTTCCACACATATTTAGACCATCTTCTGCACAGGAAGGAATAAAAAGTAGAGATGCCTCAATTTCATCAAACAAAAACATACCTCATGGCAGGTGAAACAGTACATGCTTGACTTTCTCCACATTGAGCTTACCATCAGCAAAGTCCTATACCATATCTTGTCAATCTTTAGATCCTTCTGTATAACTCATGAAGGCCATTCCCCACACTTAAATGTCCTAGAGACTTTCCTTATTCAGTCCAATACCATATTCATGGGTGACCAAAATATAAATTGGGAATCATACTCAACCTCAGACATGCAGGCCCAGAGATTCCTGGACTTCATCAGTGCAAACATCTGGGACCACCTGGTCCATACACCTACTAGGAATGCTAACGTCCTTGTCCTTACAAACATGAGAGAATATTGGACCCTCCCACCTGTAATGTCCTCAATAGTTAGATAAGACCATAACACTGTCTCCTTTGAAATAAAAATTAAACCTGGGACCCCAGCTAATTCTTGAGCTTTTTAGAATTATTCTAAGGTTACCATCCTACTATTTAATGATACCCTGGCAGAATTACAAGCCCTTCAGACTCTGAGAACACTGCTACCTATGCAGAATTGTGTACAATCATGTAAAATGCTGCAAAAAAACTGTACCTGCCCAAAATAATGACAGGAAAACTGCAAAAAACAGGTCACTCTGGTGGAATTCCAACATCGATAGCTTATATAGCAAAAGAAAGAAAGAAAGACATGGCCAAAAGTAGGAAGGACTATGCCCAGTAAGCTAACAACTCCTTCATCAATTTGAATAAGCAACCTCAGAGGAGTAACGAAGTCTACCAAAGCCAGATTTGATGTAAAAAAAGCATCCTAGATAAAGAAAACAACAAGACTTATTTCAGCAATTTCTGCAACTTCAAAGGCAACATACAACAGTGTGCCATGCTGATTGTAAATGAAGCCACCTATACTGAACTGGAGGATATAGTAAATCTACTGACCAAAAATTTGATTCCAATTTTACTACATCATTAGTAGGGAGAAAATCCTGAATGCACTCTCTTAAGCCAGGTGCACTGCATCAATGGGCCCCATAATATCACATGATGCCTCTTTTAATTTCTCCAAGTCTTTTGGGTTTCTAATACCATGGTGGCAATGGACCTCATTCCTAAGTCAAAGTATGATTAAAGTTCATGAAATTAGTATTGTTTCAGTCATTGATGTTAGCCAGAAGTGCTCTTCGCAGCATCTGCAATGTGCCCAGTAATGACTCCTACTGCAGTTTGCATGGAGTTGCATGTTTTGGTAACATATCTAATTATGACTGTAAATTATTTTTGATAAGACCCATTGCTCCTACTACTACTAGAACTGTCTGGGTATCTTTCTTCCACATTGCCCTCATTTCTGCCTGCAAATCCTGGTATTTTATGACTATTTGTGTGTGTGTGTGTGTGTGTGTGTGTGTGTGTGTGTGTGTGTGTGTGTGTGTGTGTGTGTGTGTGTGTGTGTGTGTGTGTGTGTGTGTGTATCTCTCTCTCTGTACGTAAGATACTGCACTCAGTGGGTGTAGCAATTCCAGTGCTCAATGCTACTTTTGTCTTTTTTTCATGGACTACTATATCTGGTTTTCTCACATCTGTTTTTTGAACTGTTGGTAATGGATGATTCCATGTGATATAAACTTCATAATTTTCTATGATGCTTTGTGGCTCACTTTTCCAGTGTTTTTCAGCTACTTCAGTATTATAATACTTGCACAATCCCCAATGCAATAGTCTTGCCTCATTAATATGCCTTTCAGTAAACAGTCCTTCTATCATAGGTTCATAGGTAGGTACTAGGCTATTGGTCCTATATAAGCCTAGCCAAAAATGTACCCTGGCTTTTGCCACCCAAGAAAATGATTTTCCTGTGCCCCTGTCGAGCAGAGCCACAGAAGTGATCCCCGGGGTGAATTTCCTATCTCCCATCCAATCATCAAGATTTTTCTTGAAGAGTTCTAATAAGGAGCTGTGTTTGATATAGATAGGTAGCTTGTTCCAGAGTATGGGAAGTCTCTGGGACAGGACTCTATCCCTCCAGCATGTTCTGTTTATTGTGGTGACAAGGTTTCATTAGTATATCACAACCAGCAACAAGATGTACAACAGTTTCCAATTCTGTTTTACAAAATCTACATTTGTCTGTTTCTCCCACATCTCCAATGGACTTTGTAAACCAATGTGTATGCAGTCCAATGTCTTGGGCCACCAATATTAACCTTTCATCTTTTGGTTTAAATTCACCTCTGCTTAACCATTCCTGCATTCGATCCTGATCAACATAAGGTTGTTTCAAGAGTTTTCTACACTTGCAACTATATTTATTCAGTTTCCACATTTCTTCCCTTCTCATCTTATCCTTCAGCTTTTATTCTTTCTTTCATTTTTGGCACATTCAGTTGTTGCCTGATTTGTATCTACTTCTGGTTTGGTTTTCATTCCCACTTGACACTGATATGCTCCTGCTAAACTAAGCAGGGAAGTTATTGTAGACTTATTCTCCTCAAAGTTTAAAACTTGCACTACATGTGAGTCTTGTGAGGTCAGTAGAGATATAGTAAGTCCCATGATTGCAGATCTATACATGTAATTAGTTTTGAAGAGGCCCATACCTCCTTCAGAACGAGGAATATATAATATTGGTTTGCACTGATTTTTATAAGCCATTTAATGAGCAAGAAGCATCCTTCTTATTTTCCTGTCCAACCTATCCAACACCTTTTGGGGCCAGTCAAAACTCTAAAACTGTAAGTTACGACAGGAAGAGCAAATAGATTTACAGCTTGGACTTTGTTCTTAGATGTCAATGTTGTTTATAATATTAATTTTAGTCTTCTAAAATATTCCTTACCGAGTTTTTTTCACATTTATTCATATTTTATTGTTGATCTTTCATCAATTCCCAAATATTTATACACTCTCTCTTGCTCAAATTCTTTTATATCATATTCCTGTCCCAAACTGATGTTTTCTTGGTGCTGCAGCTTTCCTGCTTTAAAGGTTGCTTTTGCACATTTATCAAGACCAAATGACATTTTTACATCATCTGAAAAAGTTTTGACCACTTGCAGTTGTGCTTTCATTGCCTCATCTGATGAACTATACAATTTTATATCATCTACAAAAAGACAATGAGAAGTCTTTAAGCTTTGTTGTTTTTTTGGGAGCCAAATTGTAGCCATGGCCTAATCTGTTAAGCAGATAGCTTAATGTGTTAAGCACAATACAAAACAGTAGCAGTGACAGAAAGTTACCCTGGAAGAGTCCCCTTTAAATTTTTATCCTTGGAATAATAATTTGTCCTTTATCATGGCTTAAATGAAAGTGGTTTGCCACTGTATCATGGTTGCTGTAATGTAATCAAGCACTGTAGGGTGCATCTTATACATTTTAGGTACTCTTTTATTCATGAATGTAGGTTACTGTCAAATGCTTTTTTGTAGTCTATCCATGCTATACTTAGATTCTTCCCCTTTTTACAGTTCTCCATTATGACTTTATTTAACAGCAAATAATCCTTTATTCCATACGACTTTCTTTTATTACCCTTTTGTTCTATTGCTCTGACTGAAGTTTCTTCTAAATGACTACAAATTCTGTCAGCATGAATTCCAGAGTATAGTTTATATGTCATTTGAATGCAAGTTCTTGGTTTATAGTTTTAAGGATAACGTGTATGTTTGGTCTTACATAGGAGTATTGTTTGTCCTGTTGTTAACCAGGCTGGTGTCTGTTTGGGGTACAAATATAAATAGTTCTTAGTCATGGCTAAGTCTTCATGTAAAGATGTTAATACTTTTAGCAATAAGTTAGGTACCACATCTGGGCCTGGAGTTTTCCAGTTAGGAGCTTTTCTTAAATTTATTTCAATCTCTCTGCCATTACTTCATCTCCATTTCATATCCTTTACATTTGGACTTCTTATTCTTTCTTTTACTTCTTCGTTCCATTTAGCATCTTTGTCATGTTCCACATGATCTTCATAGATATTTCTCCAAAATGTATATATTTCTTCTTTTTTTTGTGGTATATTCAATTCCTTTGGCCTTGTTTCTCAATTCTCTATAAAACATTTTTGGTTTGTTTGGGTCATCAATAAATTGCTTATTTTGTGCTTTTCCTTTATCTGCAAATCTTTTAAGTTGTTCTGTCTGTGCTGATATTTTTAGTTTATTATTTGTGATAGTACTCGATAGTTCCTGATTTGTTCTGATACTGCATTGCTTTTTTCACGTCTATCATTCTGAGTATTTTTGTTGATCTGTTGCCTCTTCTATGCTCTACTAACAGTGACACTTTTTGTCTTAATTGCTTTATAGTTTTCTCTATTGGATGCTTCCATGATAGCATTTGATTTCTCCCCTTACTTTCCCTTACTACCCTGTGTTTTTGTGGTAAGATGTTATCTGTTATTAATTTAGCTGCGCAGTAATATATCCTGTTTAGTTCTATCAAGTGAATCTCTATGGACAGTCCTAATTACTGTGTTCATCTGTTTTATCAAACTTCTAACTTTTTAGATTTTATTGACTTTCTGTAGTCTATTTTTTTCATTGCTGTTAAAATGTCTGCCCATTTCTATTAAACCAAGCAACTCTTGTCTTAGATCATTTTCTTCTAAACTGAGGGTGCATTCCTTGTTCTCCATTTCCTGCAGGTATTCTACAGAATATTCTAGAGCATCATCCTGTGCCACATTCTCCTCAGTTTCATCCTATGTCATCTGTTGCTCTTTCATATGGGAGTTTACTGGCCTATCACTCCACAACATTGTGTGTGTCAGTTGCCACAGTTTCCTGCTCCTTCTCTCTACAACTTCAACTGAATGTTTATACTGGTTTTCTTTGAAAGGCTTTAAAGTATCTTCATATGAGAACTGATCAGATGTTTCCCACTCCAGTGGTTTCTCCTTAATTTGGGGATCCCTTGCTCTATCCTGCTGTGATGTTTTCTGAGTTAGATTTTCTACACAAAATCCTACACTTCGCAGGTAATCCATAACCTCAGTTTCTATTTCTTTAACTTTTCCATTGGTAATCTTCTTTTCTACTTTTCCTCTTTGTTTTCTTAGTTTTTGTATTGCAAAATGTTCCATGTCTGGATGCCTTTGCCTATATTTGTCTTCAAATATCTTTGGTGCTTCTCTTTTTGCATTGATTAGTTTTACTTTCTCGTTTGCATAAATATTCCACCATATTAAATCTCTCTTTCTTTCCCATGTCAATATTTCCTCTTGAGATGTCTCTTGCTTCTCCTATTTCTCCTTACAATGAGGACTCATTGTTTCATCATGCTGTTATGTAACCTGTGTTAGACTTTCTGTACTAAATCCTTCACTTCATAAGTACTCCATAACTTCATCATCTATTTTTTAACTTCTGCTTTATTAATCTTCTGTTCTATGTTCACTCTTTCTGATCTTATTTTTATTTGTGATTTTTTCCATATCTGGATGTTTTTGCCTATATTTCTCTTCAAATATCTTCATGGTTGCCTTTTTTGTGTTCATTAATTTAGCTTTCTCCTTTGCATAAATATTGCACCATATCAGATCTCTCTTTCTTTCCCATTTCCATAGTTCTTTTTTTACCTATCAAGTCTCTAAATTTTGTTTTTTATATTTTCAGACTTTCTCAGTCACTTCTTTTTCCAAATGGACCAAGGTTTTTTGGTCTATATAATGTTTTTTCATAAAGCTGTTGTATTAATGAACGCACATTTTTATTTGAAGCTTCTGACAGTTTTTCTTGTGGAAGTATTTTTCTTTCCTCTAATTTCTCTCTCTTTTAATCTTTTTGCATATCTTCTGTCTGGAAATTCTGGGCTTCTTGCATAATAGTAACAATAATAATTTCTTTCTTATCCTCAATAGTCCACTCTTTTCTGTGCATGGCTCTTTTCTCGCCTAATAGTTTTTGTGATTTTTGCAAACTGCTAATTCTTTCTACAACAGGGGGCCATCCTCCCCCTGGGCTTGGCCTAGCCCCACTCTAAGAATACTTCTGCATCTTGCAAAGTCTACACTGTAATTTTTTCCATTCCTAACACCAGTGCACCTACCAGGATTGGGCACATTTTATCCTAGATCTTGTGCACCAAGCTTTTTAATTTTTTAACCTACGTCTGTCCATGATATATGCAATATAAAATACAGTCTTTATATCAGTGCCTTCTTGGTGAGATTTTGTGAAAAACAGAGTCCACCTTGTGAAGGTACTCACCAAGACTTGAGGATGAATTCAATTCCAGCAATACTACTCTCTTTTGCTTGATAACTTATCATCTCTTCATTCATTCCCATTACTGGATGCCTCCTATATAGCAGGAAATATGACCTATCAGATCCAATAGAACCTCTATTAAACTGTAGCCCCCAGACTGGGCTTATGCCAACCAAATGTACAACATAAGTTCATAGGTTCATAGGTTCATAGTTAGGTACTAGGCTATCGGCCCAAGGGCCTAAGTATGCCTAGGCAACATGGTTCCCAGGCTTACCTCACGCAGAAAGTTAATTTCTTGTGCCCCTGTCAAGCAGAGCCACAGAAGTGATCCCCAGGGTGTATTTCCTATTTCCCATCCCCTCATCAAGATTTTTCTTGAGGAGTCCTAATGAGGAACTTTGCTTGACATAGATGGGTAGCTTGTTGCAGAGTATAGGAAGTCACTGGGACAGGAATCTATCCCTCCAGCAAGTCCTGTTTATTGTGGTGACAAGGTTTAGGTCCCTAGAGTGTGTATCTCAGAGGGATTGGGATTTCTTTAGGTGTAGCATGTCCAACAGCTCTGGGTTTAACATAGCTTTATATGTTAGGCAGATGTCTCATAGGAGGAGGTGATATGCTACAGAGTAAAGCTGGAGTTTTTTGAGACGGTCAGTGTAGGGCATCTTTTTGAGGCCAGTAATCCTCTTTGTGAGGTACTTCTTTTGCCTTTCCAGCTGCTGCAAATGTCTTGTGAGGTACTTTCCAAAAGGGGGGGCTGTACTCTATAATGGGTCTAATGAGTGCCGAGTAGAGGGGAACAATGACCTCTTTTTTTCCTGGATGAGAAGCCTTTTGTGATGAGGTGTGCCACATAGAAGGATTTCCTGACTACTGTAGTGATGTGATTATCAAATCAGAGACTACTGTCCACCTTGGTCCCAAGGTATTTTATCACACATTCGGCATTACGTAGACTGCTGTTTATGTGGTAGTTCATGGGTACAGAGGTTTTACCAAAGGGGATGACAATGCACTTTTTGGCATTAAGCTTGAGGCCATGCCTCTGACACCAGGCATCTGTCTCAGTGAGGACCTTCTGTAAGATGCCCACATCATTTGGGGACTCGACTATGGCTCCTAGTTTGCAGTCATCTGTGAACTTCATTAGCCAGATGCCTTCTGTGTTAGCCTGTACTTCAGAGAAGTATATACCAAACAGGAGAGGTCCCAAGACTGAACCCTGTGGTATTCCACTTGTCACTGGATTGAAGTCAGATTTGGAGTCTGCAACTTTTACAGTGTGGGTTCTTTCAGTGAGCCATTTGGCAACCCATCTTGTGACGTAGAGATTTATACCTAGTTTAGTGAGTTTATCTATAATTCCCGAATGGGGGATGGTGTCGAAAGCCTTGGCGAGGTCAAGATAGGCTGTATGAACCACCTTACCCTCGTCTACAGCTTTAGTGACTGCCTCAAAGAAGTTGATCAGGTTCAGAAGGCATGATCTGCCTTTCACAAACCCGAACTGGCTGGGGTCCAGAGTTTGGAGGTTACCAATGTCTTTGTTTATGAGTTCCATGATGATACGTTCCATGGCCTTGCAGACCAGGCTCATCAGGCTAATAGGGCAATAGTTCCCAGGATCAGTGGTGGCTCTGCCTTTGTGGAGTGGGATAACTGTTGCTGTGTGTCATTCAGTGGGCACAAAGCCTGACATGAGACTATGATTGAACATGGTGCTTAGGTGGGGAGCCAGTTTGTTCTAAAGTTCATGTAAAACGCAGCCTGGGATGTTGTCCGGTCCCATGGATACTATGTTTTTGGTTTTAGAGCGTGCAGCTTTTACCTGCATAGATGTGATTACAGGGACTCTGCTGTCTTCCTGTACTGATATGGGCCCTTTAGGGGTGAGAGGGGGGTAAAGTTAGCACTGAACCTATCTGCCAGGATGTTATCAATATCAGTTGGTTCTGTAATTTTCATGTCATTGTGCTGTAACTCAGAGCAAATCTGGTTGTTGCCACTAAGATTCTTGACATAGCTATAGAATGCTTTGCGGTTGCCCTTAGAATCAGTGGGGATTTTGTTTTCATAGCTAGCTTTGGAGGATCTTATAAAGGATCTCAGCTTCTTACTGAGGCTGACCAGGGGAGCTCTTCCACTCATGGGATTTTACTCTCTTTTGCAACAGTGTCTTCCTTCTGTTGTAGAGTTTGTTTATGGCAGGGGACCACCAGATTGGCTTCCTTTTTTTGGAGGATAGCGTCTTGGTTTTGTTTGGGATAGCACAATCCATGCACTTGTGCAAGTGCTTATAAAGTGCAATTGTGTAGGATTCAGCAGTCATAACTGTACTGTCCATCTGCATGGGTATCATGAAGTGTGCCACTTTTGTCTTAAGAAGCATGAAGTCGGCTTTGGAGAAATGTTTTATCGTGGAATTCCAGAAAGCATTTAGCAAAGGAGTTGGTGCATGAGTAGTTTTCCCAGTTAATGGTGGGGTAGTTGAATTTGTCCAGTATTAGGGTGTTTGGTTGAATCCTAATATGTTCCAGTGTATCAAGAAAAGAGGAGCTGGAATCCTGGGGCATAGTGGGGGATCTGTAGCAAGCTAAAATTTAGATTGCAGATTTGCCCAGAGTTAGTTGCACTTGGATAACCTCGGATACATTATACTGCACAACTAGCCTGAAGGTGTGGATATCCTTAATGAATATGGACAAACCTCCACCTTTGGTGTTCTGGTCCAAGTTAGAGGGCCAAAAAGTGTGGTATGAGTTATAGCCTGGTAATGCAGGGGTGCTCTCTAGAGCCTTGAACCAGGTCTCAGTCACTGCACAGATATTGATGTTCTCCATTTTAAGGAGTGTCTCGAGTGAGTACATTTTGATACTTAGACTTCTAGCATTGAGTAGCATTACCCTCAGTTTTTGCTTACCTGTTCCTGTTATGGTGGTGAATTTGTCATTTGAACCTCCCTAGAAAAGGCACAATAGGGGCGGCAAGACCCTTAGCCAATAATTGGAATCACAGGGGTGACAGGTGCAGGCCATCTCTGGCAAAGCATCGTGGTCTGTCGACCATGTCGTCCCAGGCAGACAGATATTGGATCCCCATAGAATGACACTAGAAGCTTAGCCCATTGTTGAAGTCAATCATTTTGTCCTTGTACTGCGGTATCATTCTGGGCAATGGCAGGATGCTATTCAGGGCTAGGGTCATACCTGCCTGGGCTACAAGATTGGAGAGCTCTTCCATGTCTCTTTGCATGTAGCCCAGGGAGGTACATCTCAGGTCGTTCACACCAACATGGACAATGACAGAGTAATATTTGTATTTGTTGTGGAGTGACCCGAGTGAGTAGGTTATGTGGCGGATCCTGGCACCCAACAGGTAGCTGACAGTAACCTTCTCCTTGTTTAGCCTGGTGAGTGGGACATCAGTGTGCCTGACTATAGTGTCACCTATGACTAGTGTATTGGGTACATTGTTTTGCCTTATGGGCTGTGGTTTATTGGCACACTGAGTCTGTGGACTATGTGTCATTTGTGTTGTGTTGGGGAGTGGAGGTTGCTTGTGTTTCTGCTTTGGAGGTCACTGTTGCTTGAGCAGATTATTATTATTGAGAGCCGCCAATAATGTTTCTGTGTTTCTATGTGTGGGGTTTGGTGGTGTAGGTTTAGTGGGACTATGTGATGACTGTGGTGTGGTGCAAGTGTTTACCTTCTCCTCTTGAGTGTCAAGTTCAGTCTTGGTTGGAGAGAGCTTTACCTCCAGTTTGGCTAGATAAGTGCATCTCTCACAAGTTGTGGTGCAATTGTTAGCCCTCTGCACAAGTGTGTGTGTGTGTGTAGTGTGTGTGTGTGTGTGTGTGTGTGTGTGTGTGTGTGTGTTGAAGGAAAGTTATTCATAGATCCAGGCAACTACAGACCCATAATACATCTGACTAGACCATATGCAAAGGCATGGAAGGGGCCATCATGTAAATGATTAAAAAAAATTACATAGGAGACCTGGATTTGATCCCATCCAGTTTGGTTTCATCAAGGGCAGGTAATTTCTACTCAATTTGATGGACTACTTTGATAAGGTCACTAAAGCTATGGACAAGAGCAAAATGGTACAAACTAATTGGTTTGACCTGGCCAAAGCATTTGACACAATACTTCACTCAGGGATTTTAGATAAGCTCGCTAAATTAAGCACAAATCCATCTGTCATCTGATGGAGCTGATGTGCTCACAAACAAGACCCAAGAAGTTAAGATGAAGGAGACTACCTTCAGTAAAAGGCCAGTCAGTGAAGTCCCTCGGGGCTCAGAGATGGAACATCTCCTTTTTGGCATCTACTTCTCTGAAGTAAAGACCTACATCAAGTGCCACAGGCTAATTTTGCATAAAATTGCAAAATAGGCATGGTCATCAAATCCCCCAAACACACAAATACCATTCAAGAAGAGCTAACACTGACAAATAAATGGTGCCAGAGCCATGATCTAAAACTCAAGGCAAAGAAATACCAAACAGTATCCTTTGACAAGATGGCCACCCTTGGAAATTACCATATTAATAATACACCCCAAGAGAAAAACTAGTTGTCAAGAATTTGGCATCATATGTAGAGAGTTATTTGGAACTTTGACCATCATGTTTATGTGGTGGTGAAAAAATTATTCTATATTCCACAACTTATAAGTAAGGGCATGGCATCTAGGTACAAGAATGTCATTGTTCTGCTGTACTCAGCTTTCAGACTAATCATGGAATATAACACATCCTTCTGTGTGTGTGTGTGTGTGTGTATATATATATATATATATATATATACATATATATATATATACATACATACACACACACACACACACATATATATATATATATATATATATATATATATATATATATATATATATATATATACATACAGATATAGATATGACCAGACATTTGCTACACAGAAGCTTCTCACAAAAAGACTACATGTCACATGCAACATGTCCTACATGGACTACCTCAGAGTGCTATCCCTATTCTCAGTCTCCTGCAAACTACAGCAAAGCAATCTATGTCAGTCCTACCAAGCATCATCTGATCCAAGTCTGATGGACATGTACATCCGGAAAACAAATTGTATCAGAAACACCCAATCTAGGGATTTAAACCTTGTTTTCAACAGAAACATGACATGTTGGAAGGACAGGTATCTACCTTAGAGACTACCCCTCCTCTGGAACAGGCTTTCCATCCATGTAAAGCAGAGTTCATCACTAACCAAATTCAAGAGTAACTTTGACTAGTGGATGGGGAATCAGAAACTTACCCCTTGTCTGTCATCTATGCCTCCCATTGTCTAAGCCTATATCCAACCCCTAAACTTACCCAGTGACAACAAATCATAGTGTATACATTTGGGAATGTATAGCTTGACATAAAATTCCCCTAGGGCCATTAGTCTTATAATCATCATGAATCAAAAGTATAACCGCCTTAAAACTGAAAAATCACCAAAATAAAACTGATAAGTTGATTCACGAATACCAAAACTGTTTAATACAGAAACAGTAAACACTTTTATCATACAAGACTTTCTCAAACTGACATATACTTTGTAATCCAGTTACTTAAATACACACAAAACGTCATATGACCTAACAACAATCACATGGCAAACTAATTAGTACTTAAGCTTTTTCTTTTTCAGATAAGCTACAAAATATTCACAGTTGTTCAAACCCAGTGTGTAACATGCATTCATTTTAACCTGCCATACATATTCACACCAACCCAACTCATCTTCTGCATTAAACATTTTTTCATAATCAATAATCTGGTCTGATACTAAAAACTTAAAATTAATTTTCCATTTTCCTGATCTAAAATGCTTAGCCAAGGCATTTTTCTCATCTTTCATTGTAACAGCATATTTGTGTTCATAAATGCATTTGTATAATTCTCTACTTGTTCGCCCTACATAAAACGTAGGACACGACATGCATTTGACTAAGTACACCACACATTTAGATTTACATCTGTTACATGCCATTACAGAAAAAGCTAAAGCACTAATTAGTTTGTCATGTGATTGTTGTTAGGTCATATGATGTTTTGTGTGTGTATAAGTAACTGGATTACAGAGTATATGTCAGCTGATGAAAGCGCTTACTGTTTCTGTATTAAAAGGTTTTGGTATTTATGACTCGACTTGCCTTTATTGTTTTCATGATTTTTCAGTTTTAAGGCAGTTATACTTTTGGTTCTTGGTTTTTACCTGTTTGGTATCAGTTAAGAGCATGAATAGCCAAACCGATTCCAGTTTCCTCTCGATAATTTCCGGATTTACGCTGAATGACCTGCTGAGTGGCTCCATCATTTTAAATCAAGAAGACTTAATCAGTAAAAACATTGTGCAAAATGCAGTGTTATGCAGAGCTGCATCCCTAGAAATACATCAGGGGTACGTGCAAGTGATGAAGTATTGTTGGGAATTCTAGCTGCACCTGTTGATTCATTTAGAATTGGAGAAGTCTCTAATGGGAATAACACTGTTTCCAACCACTCTGAAATATTCTGTGAGTTGGAAAAGGATATGCTTCACTTAAAGAGATTACAGTGGAACAACATTTACTTTTATAATTATTTATCAGTCCAAAGACTACCAAAAGGACTTAGAGTGACAAAAATGCCAATTGGTGCCAATTTTCCTAAGGAATTCATAGACAAATGGTTAGAGTTAAATCAAAAAATGGGCATGCAATATGTGGAGATGTTGCGTGACCTAAACAAGAATAAGATAAAAGAACTGACTGATAAAATTCAAGCACTGTATTGGCAGCTTTAAACTTCTGTTGAAAACTTTGAGTCTATGCTTTGTATTATTCAAAGCAAGTTGAACAGAGAGAATGATATTTTAAAGAAAAGGAAAATTAATACGTTTTCAAGGGACAAAGTGGAATAGAAAAGAGGAGTGGCTTATTTGATTGATGTCAGTAAAGAAAAACATGGAGACCAATCAAAATGGGGGACGTGGAGGAGGAAGTGATGACATTGAAGAGGCAAGGGCAGTAGACAACATAGTGTGGAGATCTGAGCGGTTGGCTGGTAAGAGTGTTGTCAACGATAAGTCTCATGCTCCCAACAGGCAGAATGAACTGAATGTACAACCAGCAGTCAATGGTAATACAAATCAGGGTGAGGCTCAGAATTTTCAGTAAGTTGCAGGCACTCAAACTGTGCGAGTCTACCAGAAAGATGGATCAAAAAACAGATCATAGGCGGAAGTAGCAGGAACAAATCATACCGCACAAATGTATCAAAGAAATGGAACAACAAAAAGAGGCAGTGGAAAAGAAAATAGGTAATAATGGCTATGATTTTAAGATAGTTAATCTCTCTTCTGTTTCTCTGAATGATGAAGTTTGTATTGTGTTAAGTAAGGGCTAGAATTTTGTCCCAGCAGCAAGAGCGGACAGATGTGACACTATAAACGGTCTAAGGGATTATGTCCGCAAGCTAAATCTAAAAACTTTTTTTGGTAAAGATAAAAGAGAAGTGGACATTTTTCATAAGCCCAGTATATTGAATCTGCCACTTAAAAAAGAACTAGAATTGTTTCAAACAATGAGTACATTTCAATACCTGTCAGAACCAAATCATCTTTTTAAAGGAAGAGTAAACCTGTCTGGCGGACAGCAGCAATAACCAGACTCTATAATAAAAGAAAAAAAAACTGCTGTGCAGGACCAAGCAGGAGCAGGTGCCAAGTTGGAAGCAATCTCTCCTTTGTCTCCTCTAAGGCTAATTTTGAGTCCAAATTGGCCACATCCATTAAGGGCAATCACAAGGCCTTCTTTAAATAGATCTGCAATCTCAAACATAACACCCAAATCTGCTCTGAACTGATGGTCAAGAACACTACATACACAAATGCCATAGATATAGCCAACCTACTGGCGGACAGATTCAGTGAAAATTTCACCACTGTTCCCGATCACTAAACCAGGACATCCCCAGCACCTGCCCCCCTCCCCTCATTATCAGGGAGCAGATCTTTAATGTCATCTCAAAAGGCAAAAAATACAGCCCCATGTGACCCGACAACATCTCTGGCTGCATCCTACATGAACTTAGGCAAGAGCTCTCAGCACCATTAGGCACCCTATTTAACCAAAATGAGGACTGTCTTCATCCCAGCTGACATGAGAACAGCCATTCTCATCCCTCTACACAAAGGTGGAGCATCTACTGACCCAGGCAATTATAGGCCCATCAGCCTAACTAGCCTGATCTGCAAGGCCATGGAATGCATTATCATGAAACTTATAAACAAGGACATTGGCAACATCCAAACGCTTGACCCCACATAGTTTGGTTTTGTCAAAGGGAGAGTATGCCTGTTAAACTTGGTCGACTTTCTCAAAACAGTCACCAAAGCCATGGATGAGGAGAAGACAGTGCACACCACCTACCTTGACCTAGCCAAAACCTTTGACACTATTCCCCACTAAGGCATAATAGATAAACTGTCCAATTTAGGCATCAACCCATATGTTACCAGATGAGTAGCTAACTGGCTCACTGATAGAACCCATTCAGTCAAAATTGGGGAAGCCACCTCTAGTAGTAGACCCATAACGAGTGGCGTACCCCAAGGATGGTCTTAGGACCTCTACTGTTTGGGATATACTTTTCTGAGGTGCAAGCCAAAACCAGTGGTCTCTGGCTGACCAAGTTTGCAGATGACTGCAAGCTGGGCACTGTCTTAAATTCCCCTAGTGTTGAGAAGACTGGTGCCAGAAGCATGGTCTCAAATTGAATACCATGAATAGTGTCATTATTCCCTTTGGGGAAAATGGTATCCCCACTAATTATCACATTAATAACAATGTACTAAGCCTGCAATCAGTCTTGAGGGACTTGGGCACCTATGTTGATAGCAAACTGACTTTTGACTACCACGTTGCCTCCATTGTACGGAAGGCTTTCTATATGGCCCACCTCATAAGTAGGGGTATTTCATCCAGGAACAAGGAGGTCATAACATCCCTGTACTCCTCCCTTATCAGACCCATTATCAAGTACCATGCCCCATTCAGCATGTACCTTGCCAAGCACATGCAGCAGCTGGAGAGGCCACAGAGGTTCCTGACCAGGAAAATCGAGGGTCTCAAGCACTTATCCTATACAGATAGACTAAAAGTTCTGTCCCTCTACTCAGTCTTGTACAGACTGTTCAGAGGTGACCTGTGTCTGGCATACAAGGCCATCTCTGACCCAGCCTTAATGGGGTTGTGCATATCCGTAGGTCAAATTCAACTTGCGGAACCTGCACACAAGGCCTCAACCTGGTTTGTCACATTAATAGAGCTTGTTGGCAGAATAGATTTGTGTCCCAAAGACTCCCCCATCTGTGGACTAGACTCCCTCTCCATGTCAAGCAGAGTACCTCACTAGCCCTCTTTAAGAGCAACCTGGACGATTGGATGGTAAACAGAAAATACACATCTGGGATCCCATCTGTGCCACTGCTGGACAGAGGAAACAGGTGCTGACTTTGTGGGAACATAGGCAAAATTCTTGCTTAAGTTTATAAGGGCCTCTGGGTCAATAGCCTAGTATCATCCTATGAACATATACTGGTTTGTCTAATCAACAAGTTCACACACCCTCACTGATCCCCTCTTTAAATTCTCACAATTTCTGGTGCACTGTTATAGTGATGACCCTCCAAAAGGTAAGACCCCTGCCCCCATGAAACCTGGAATATACAAACTCATCAGCCTTACAGAATCATAGGAAATACAAGTTAGCCAAGCCAAGAAACCATTTATGTCTTGCCAACACACACCCATTAAGGCTTGCCTCTCTCTTTCCAAGGATGGCCAGACCAGTCATACCAGAGGTGAATTTGTGACTACCCAACCAGTTGCCAGGCTCTTTTTAAAATGCAGACAGTGTAACACACTACTTAATTTGGAGAGGAAGTCTGTTACAAAAATGGCATAGGCACTGTGTGACAATGCTATCCCTCTTACTAGTCTTATTTATTTGTTGGGATTGATTAATGTCTCTGACCCTAGTGTTAGCTGGCAGTTTGGTTTATTGAGGTATGAGCATTCTTAGATTACTGTATCCCTTATAGCTCCGTAAGCAAATGGCAAGTCACCACTAAGGAGTGCATATGCAACTCATTATGGGGACAATGCATCCAGTCTTTCCTGGTAGTTAGTTTAATCCCTGATCTTTTAGCTGCAAACCTCTGGAGTCTCTCCAATTGATTGACATTCTTGGTAATGTATATCATAACGGAGGAGTTGTACTCAATGATGGGTCTAATCAGTGCAAACAGGCGAGTACTTCTTTATATCTGGGAAATATAATACCTTTTGTTATGAGCTGCGCAAGCTAAAAATATTTCCTAACCATTTCTGCAATGTGATCATACATCTCAACCACTCAGAGCATGAAATCTGGACAAAGCCTAAAGTAATGGGAGACAAATGCCCAAAAATAGGAATGCATTTTAAATATTATTTCTATAAACTTAGGAAACTAGGACAATAAAAGGTGTATTAGAATACATTTTCTGAAGCATATGAAGTCTGAAACTGAAATGTATGTCATTATTTGGTGACTTCAATCCTCAGCAATTTGCCAGAAAACTACAAATCTTATGAGGAGTAGACCAAAAATATGAGGCAAAAATCTGGACATTCTGCAAAACTGTAGACAGTTGAGAGGTATGAATCAAATGGTAAAATATAAGGGAGCTGTCCACTTATGTATGCAGGTCTCTGACATATTTTCATTTTGAAGTGATGCCTTACTTATGCTGTGTGTAGGAGTTATAGGATGCTTACTGAATGCTGCATTGTTGTACTTTCTGGCAATGAGCTTGAGCCCATTTTTCTTCGTTTTTGTGTGTGTGTGTGTGTGTGTGTGTGTGTGTGTGTGTGTGTGTGTGTGTGTGTGTGTGTGTGTGTGTGTGTGTGTGTGTGTGTACAACGGCTATTCATAAGTACAAGTTCCTGCTAGAGTGCATGATTTGATGACAACTTTCAACGTATCATCATCCATGAACTTTGGTAACCTGAGATCTGCATTTGATGATTGCAGGTCAGAAAAGTAGATAACAAACAGCAGAGGTTCCAGAACTGACCTCAGCTGGATTCCACTGGTCATTGTCTTTTTCTCAGAGGATGCTCCTCTCACTCTCACAGTCTGAGTCACATCTGTAAACCATTTAGCTATCTGCCTAACCACATATGGCTCAATTTGGAGTTTAATCAATTTATTTATTATATCTGCATGTGATATAGTATCAAATATCTTTGTGAGGTGCAGGTACACTGTGTGGGAAGCTTGTCTACCAGCAACAACCTGAGCAACCCTCTCAAAGAAGACTACATAATTCATTAGGCAAGAATTAACCTTGACAAAGCCAAATTGTTAGGGGCTGAGCCTACTAAGATTTTTGATATTGTAGTTAATTAGTTCCATTATGATATGCTCCATAGCTTTGCTTAAAGGAGCTCTTAGGCTGATGGGACTATAATTTCCAGGGTGTGAGTAGGTGCCATCCTTGTGGAGTGTCATTACAAAAGCTGTGCAGGACTCCTTTAGGAAAAAGCCACATGACAGGTTTAGGTTTAAGAGTCTGAAGTGTAGATCCACCAATGCTTAGTGCTATTAATTAGGCAACCTGGAATGTTGTCATGCCCCATAGACAAGTTACTGTTCATTTTGAGGAGTATCTTCAGTAAGTAAAGATATGTGGCATGACTGCACCAGGGATAGGCGAGTTTGGAATAGGTGTCAGTGTGGTGAAGTTGGCACTAAATTTATTACCCAGTATAGTAGCAATATCCACCAGATCTGAGCCACTGGTACCATTCTGAATAAGCTTGGAGCACCTTTGGGTGTTATTACTTATTTTTCTGACATAACTAAAGAATGATATGTGGTTACCCTGGCTTCCTTGTTGAGGATGAGTTCACAGGATACTTTTTATTTTTCTTATGTCCATCTTCAGCCTCAATGCTCCCATTAGCCTTATGAGTCTAATCTGTAAAGCCTTACAGTGCATTATTATTGATCTCACTAATGTCGAAATCAGATTCTCATTAGGCCTGAACCACAACGAGTCATGGCTTGAACCACAAGTCATGGCTCGAACCACAACAATTCATTTTTGTAAAGGGACGGTCAGTCCTACTCAGTCTTGTCAGCTTCTTTAATAAGATCACTAAAGAGGTTGACAGTCATCATACTGCTCATGTAATCTACCTAAGGTAGTTCACACCCTGCCGCATGCTGGGATTGTACTTAATGTTATGTGTTACGTTAGGGTCATCTGGCTCAAGGACAGAACACATAACATCTGAACAGAGCAGCTGGGTAGACAGCTTCCTCTGAATCCAAGAACACCACATTTCACTTATACCCTGATCAGACACTAAAGAGAACAATAACAAGTGATATAGACTGTTTTCCCTCTGTATAGTGTAATATCATTTTTAATTTAAGGCATCTCCAAGGTAGAGAAAGGAGAATATATTTCTTACAGAGTGTTTCTGAAAAGAAGACTGCACCGTTTTCTAGCAGTTATGAGAGTGAACTTCAAAACAGGAAAGTTTGAGTGGAACATTTAACATATTATTTATGAAACTAAGAGAAAAATGTGCTAAGAAATACATTTTCCCAATGTTTCTGTGCTGGTGCTATTACACAGTGAATAAACATAGACAGATGTCCGTAATATGACAAGCACTTACAAAGACATGAACTAGCTTTGACCTGCAGATGATCCACTGAATTTGAAAATGTGCTGTCTGAAGGAAATGACTACAGTTTAGCTATATGAAACAAAAATTAAGAATACACCCAAAACTTCAAGATGATATTCCAGCATCCCATGTATAGTACTTTTCCATCACTACTATGTTTGGGCATATTACAAGAAAAGGGATCCAAATAACAAGGCTCATCTTTTTACTGACCTATAAACAACACAAAATAATTACTGCATAATGTGCATGCCTAAAAAACATGCTTCCTGTTTTATTTGAACCTTAACTATTAAAACATTAATAAATCGTGATTTGCTAATTTTGTGTACATGGGTATAAACAACAGACTGAAATGAAGTGTTCTGTGTATGGTAGAAGTTTAGCTGGAAGTGTTATTCTTTCTATCCATCATCTCTTTACATCTGTCCGTCCATCCACTTCACACTCTGTTAATTAAAGAAGGCTTTCATATGTGGCATATTGGTCAGCACGGTCTCCATATTAAAATAAATAATATAAATGAGGTTTGGCAACAAATCAATTTGTCCAGGGACATCTTTGGGTTAAGATCAGGAAGGAATAGTGATGAATAGTGATGGAGTTAAGGTTGCAGTGGAAAAAAATTAGTGTGGGGGGGGGGGTGGAAGGGTTAAATTTGGAAAGTAGGAGGGTTCAGAGCAAATGAGGTAACTGCAAGGAGGGACTTAACTGGTTTTGTGTGAGTGTAACTGTGTAAGGGATCAGATTTTGCCATGAACTTGCTACTCGCTCTCCCTTCTTCTTTTAGGAACATTGAGGACTGCATAGTTATTTCTCAGAGAAGGGGGCAGGCTTGTCCCTCTTCTGTTCCTCTGGTGTTGTATGTTTAATTCAATGAGTTGGGGAATGAATGTGAACAATGGGACACTGCTTGATGAGTAAAAGTAAGCAAACGGAAGTGAGGATTTTTAATACGAGTTGGGGAATGAAAGTGAGAGATGGGAAGCTGCTTGATTAAGTGAGCAGAGGTGAGGACTGTGCTTGATAGGTAAAGTAAAAGTAAATGAGAGCAGCTAAGGACGCTGTTTATTTGGTTAGGGTGAGCAGGGTTGCACTGCCCTAGTAAAGGGTTATTTCGATGTTCATGTTGTGATCAGTAAATTTAAATGTTATTCAATAAAGGTATGTTTATGAAAATTTAATAAAGGTCCTCAAATGCCATTTGGTGTGGTGTGTTTATTCAAGTGGACCCAGACAATGTCAAGTTCCAAAATTATACGCCAGAAATTAAATTGCATTCATACAGTAATAATTTTCGCTGTAACATTTTCATATGCCTATTCAAATAGCAAAAGTGAGAAAATGGACATTAAATACATTGTCAACAGGGGCAACTGCTTTATTTATATATTTATTTTGAGAGGCGGACCACAGTATCCAGTCTTTCAAAAAAATAGGTTGGAAAATTCAGTTTCAACTTACATGCTACATGGCTGTTAAACTTTCCTTAAAACCTATTCTGTAATGCAGTTTTCATTTACTCAGCAACCCAGCTTGCACAGAGATGTCTTAAGATCACAATGACAAAGGAAGTATTAACTATAATACCTGATAGGTGCGAATCATAATGTCCTAAAGCCCACATGTCCTCAGCACTGTAACTTCTACATTTATAGTCCCTCCACTTACAAGCATCATGCTGCTTTTTATATTTTGATAGATATTCACATGACCTAAACCAGCTCCCCTTAAATTCCTATAACACCAGGAATTTGCTTATTAGCTCATTGCAAATAAATGTATCTGAACAACTGCATTATTTCAAGTTACCTTAAGTGTAAGGTTAGGGCCACCACCAGACATTGAAATAGTGGAACACCTGCATGAGTCTTAACATCCTTGTGACATCACAGAGGTACACTATGCACATTGACTTCAGTATGAAGTTTGCAAATGTGTACTATATCACACACCAAGGTTAATCATAACAAAATTGTTCTACCTCTTGGGAAACAAATAGAGGATGGCAAAAGTCAAACTGAGCCTTCAGGTTATGTTCACTTGACATTAAATAATATAGAACAAATACATTTCCAAGCCATCTAACAGGAATACATCAAAACCATAATAGTGCTGTCAGTTAAGATTTCTTACCTTAAAGCTGGAGGGTAATTGCCTATAGTCCCCTCACACAGTATGCATCTTCAATGAAACGTGACTTTAGTACTGCTAATGTGCATAAATGTTGGGGTGGGGTGGGGGGGGGGGTTGATAAAACTCAGATACTCTTCAATCAACTAATTTTATAGCCATGACATATGCAAGTCAGCCACACCTAAGTAAGTCTTAAAGAAAAGACTCCTTTAATAAATTTCCCTCAAATCCCAAGAAAGACAAATAAATTCCATCCCTGTTCTTCATTACAGGAAGGACGAGTACACAACTTTGCTGAACACAGACCAAGGTACATAAAATTATAAACCAAAAATGTGGATGCACCAGTATATTAAGCAGCTTTCTTCAGCAGATTCAGGGCTCCACTTCAGGCTAGAGAGACTTGGGCAACTCTACACTCCTGTTGGTCTTAAAACAGATTCCCTCTTTAAACTTCTTCTCTTGTCAGCTTTTCCTATTAGGGGTCACCACAGTAAAACAAAAGTCCACAGAACGATTGGCAGTGGAGTTTCACTGTGTTCAGTTACCAGCCCAACACCCAACCTTCGACAGAAAGCACACACACACATAATCACACCTGAGGACAATTTAGAGTGCCAAATTCACCTACAGAATGTCTTTGGGATGAAAC
The DNA here is from genome assembly GCF_019279795.1 of Protopterus annectens. NCBI lineage: Eukaryota > Metazoa > Chordata > Ceratodontiformes > Protopteridae > Protopterus > Protopterus annectens. Next base: position 1,499,229,854 of record NC_056737.1, on the reverse strand, counting down.
CAGAGCACCCAGAAGAAACCCACATGACCATAGTAAGGACAGGTAGACTCCACACAGAAGGCACCCCAGCCAAGAATCAAACAGAAGAACTTCTTGCTGTGAGGTGGCAACACTGACCGCTGCACCACCATAGCTGCCCAGATTCACTCTTTAAACAAAAGTTGCCTTTTTATGTGCTTCAACCTACCTTCTCAGTAATCTGCTATATATCAAATATACAGGAAAAAAGAAAAAAATAGTCATATTCCATCTGATATAATACTCATCATAATCTTCCCTCACAATCATGAACAGAATGGATATTAATATTCAGCAATTATATTCACTACCTCCTTCTAATCCCTTTATGTAATCCTTTGCTCGCATCTTACTTCTCACACCTACATCAAATCCCTGTATTTTGAGATTCAGTATCTTGGAAAACTTACTTCTTTACTACATGCATGCACCATACAAATCACCACTCTCACAAAAAGATTTTCTAACAAAAAGTACCACAGCAGCCATCAGAAAATTAGATCAGGCTTATTCAGCTAATCATGTTGGACAAAACAGGCTACATTTTAATTCAGATAAAAATACCTTTCAACTTCTTACCCCAAGAATTCTGGACAAAGCTAAAATAATGAGGGGACAAGGAGCAATTTAGTGACAGATTTTAAATGTTGCTCTC